>NC_137640.1:4107506-4247506 GCF_963383615.2 Lipophrys pholis | reverse complement strand
TTTTATTTGTCTCCAACAATAAGAATACCGCCAGGGTCTGACTTTCTGTCCCATGTTTAGCGCTTTGATTTTTTTCTGAATGCATGGCGAGCGAAATGACGTTTCGTTCTTGCGTGGCCACGTCGACGCGATTGTGCAATCACAACGATTCTGCTCGCACAGGTTGCAAAAACGATTATTTTTAGATCGTCTTGTACAGTTGTGAACAGTGTGAAGGCTTTCACCACACGAGAATCACGCTGGTGATGGGAGCCGGCAGATGCACCACACACACACACACACACACACACACACACACACACACACACACACACAGACCTGCTCACACCACAGAGGGTAATGCTGGAGTGAATGTCACGGTTGAGTCAACCAGAAGAAAGAAAGCGCGACACAACAACACTGGTGGGCTGAGCTGCTTTTTATCTGCTGCCTCATGCCGGGACAGGGTGGGCTTCGGCACGTGGCTCAGGGCGGGGGTGCGTGAGGACAGGCGTTGCGATCCAACAGTCGGACGAGTCCACGATTTCCAGCTCTTTCACGCCGTCGTTCTGGTCATCATGGCGCCCGGCGTCCGGGACGCCCTCTTCGCCCCGAGCGGCGAGCGTCAAGGCGGGGGAGAAATGTTATCTCCAGAACCCCCTGCAGCCCTCCGGAGACGAGCTGGCTTTCACATGCTGATGAGCCCCAGAGATCACCCACGCACTCCGAACTGTATATCCACGCGCATCGTGAAAGGACCCCACATGCATACAAAGCGAGGCCCGAGCGCACACGCACTGTCACGGTGCGTTAAGTAACACAAGACCCGTCACGCGCCGCCAACGAGCTTATCAGGAGAACTAATTATCACGGCAGTGTCAGAGAAAAGGGATGGAAGAAGTGGGAGATAGCGGATTAGAGGAAAGGGAAGATTGAAAGAAGAAAGAAGAAAAGATGGCTGTGAAAGGGAAAACTTGGGAAACTTACAAGAAAAAGATGAAACGTGGCGGCGGATTAGAGGAGGAGGAGAGGCGACGGAGAGCCTGGCTGAGCAGCAGGGGGTCAGAAAGACGTCGGCGAAAGGGACGGACCGTCCTCAAAAGAGGTTCTCGCTGCATTTTGGCCCAATTATTTGAGGAGCTTCAACATTGAATGTAGAATATAATCATATTAACAGACAAACACGTTTGTGATGAAGGACTTACGTCACCCAGACTGGAAGCAATGAATGTGGGCCAGCGTTAAAACTAGAGCTACACTCGGTAGATCGCAGACCTTCGCCAACGCCACATTTGTATGCAGAACCGAGTTAGCATTGCTAGCATGATAGCCGTTAGCTCATATCAATGCTAACTCCATCACTGTGAAACATGACTTGTCGCTATGGAAACCGGAGACATATTAGTGCTGTTGTGACTAGAACATTTAGTGTGGTGAGATAAATGGGACATTTTCTCACAGTTTCGCTGTTTGTTTGGGGGATTTATTCGTAAACATTTAGCAGTTAACACCCCAAAATGTAATCAATTGGTCGTTGGATGGTGACTAGTCATCCCTGAAAGTTTCCTGCAATTCGGGTGACTAGTTTTTGCGAAAAGTTGCTAAAAACATATTACATCCAGATAAATAAATCCAAAGCGATGGAGAGTTCATGGGAGGCAGGTTTGATGTATTTTTGGCAAGAAACATTTACAATAATATTCACATAATGAAGTGTTTTCCACCGGCTCATGTTTGGTAAAAACTTTATATTACAGAGTGAAAGAAACCTTCACAGTGTTGGCCGGATATGAAAGACTGAGGGTGTAATACCTCCCAAAAATGAGTAGTTGGAGATGTGAGGGGTCTTCAGAGATGCGTACTGCCAGTTTAAAGAACCAGGGCCATTACAGGTTCTAGATGGGGGGGAAATTAGAAGCAGCAATACTCTCTGCTGCACTGTTTGTAGTCTGTTCCTGTCTCGTTTCGAGGTCGATCCCAAACAGATGGTGAACGTCGCGTTGGGAGTAACAACTGTATGGTGGCTGGATGGTAACCATCTTCTGGACAGTGTCCATATGGGAGATCCAGCGCAGAACACAGGAGATGGTGGAACGTAAAGGAGTCCACAGTAGTGGTGAAGCTCTGAAATCTGGAAAGAATGGGGAGAAGAGAAAAATGAACAGGGTGTGGAGGAATGGCAGAAACTTATCAAGGCTCAAGTTTCTTAGGAGGAGGAGGAGGAGGAGGAGGAGAAGGAGGAGAAGGAGGAGGAGGAGGAGGAGGGGCTAGACAAATATCTTGGCTTCCAGGAGGAGGAAGTCGAAGAGACAAATGAGGACAAAGATGATTCAGACATGGACGCTGATGGCGAGAATGAAAATAGGTAGATGTTAATACAAGCAAGTACATCAGTAGCTATGTTATTCAAATATTAATTATATTCACCAGCAAAACCATTGAGTTTGTTTGAATTGATCGGGGATGGAAAAGACGGATACGTCAAATGTGCCACTGCAGAAAACTACAAAGAGGATGAACATTGTTCCAGAAATTAAACGGATCAAGATTTTCTCCTCTGACTTTGAGGCATTTAAACGTGTAGTCTAACCTCAATTTTGTCATTTGGTTTGTTTTGTTTATTTGAACATTTGATATTCAGAGTATTTGGACATGTTTCTTTCCCAGACTTTCATGGCAGGCAGTACATTCTTTTTTTTTTTATAGCCTCAAAACAAATGGGCCACTGTTCTGTGGGAAGTTCAGAGTAAACCTTGCTTGGACACAAAAAAATGCAAATGGGAGTTCTGGCATCCAAGCAGCCTTCCTGGGTTATGCAGTTTACTTGAATAGGGAGAGGACGGAAGACACAGCCAGCCACTCCAGGCGTTGTAGTCATGGGACGCAAACGTTCCAGCCACTGTGAAGAAAACTGCATATTTACTGCTGTGAGGAATATGCATTAAATGGTGAAATGTGCTTATGATTACAAATGTTTTCTTATTTTTTTTAACCATTTTTTATTGTAGAATTTGGGATCAATGATTCTTGGTCTGTTTTAAAGATGAAGAATCAGTGTCCACTTTTTTTTTTTTTTTTTTAAACAGATTATTTCTACATTAACAAGGCCAGGTAAATATAAATCTCAGTGTATTTTAAACTGTTAGAGTCTCTTTAAAAGAATCCAGGTGTTTTTTTAAAGAGCCATGTATGTTTTGAAGAGACCTCATCAGGGTTAAAGCAGAACTCAACCTTTGCAACCGACATGGATTTTGATATTTGATGGAGTTTTGTTTGGGGAATATAGAAATACATGCATGCTCTGTATTAACCTACTGTCCTATTTAATTTTATATGAAACTAACATTATATTCTGTCATGATTAATGCATCGTATTACAGCTCTTTATTGATCAAGAGGCTCAGTGATTGTGTGACACTCGATTCGTGATCCATGTGTTGACCTGCTATATTCTGTTGCCGTGGAAACGACAATTGTTTGACTAAGGATTCAGAATTGCATTTAGATTATTAAACACACACAAAATTATTTTTTTTTCTATGAAACACATTGCAATACATAGAAAATTCCCCCCATAGATCTGTTAGAAAAAACACATTTTAAGTTATCCTCTCAATGACTGCAAATCTCACACAGTATAGAACTTTAAAATATTCTAGAACTGGAAATCATTCTAGAACCTTGACAGCTTGTGATTCAGAGTCTGACACACTTCAGAAGTGGGACAAATTCTAAACTTCTGACAAATGACTGAGACCTTCTGGAACTGACACACTTTATCAAGCAATCAAAATTAAAAACAAAATTAAAATAGAGTCAAACCCCTTTGCCAATGGTAACACATCTAAAAAATTTAAATTCAAAAGTCATGTAACAGGTAAAAAGGGGATGTTCGTCAAGAACCTGATTAAAAAGGAAGATCTTCAAGCCTGCTTTTAAAAACATGAACCTTCTCTGCAGCCCTCGGGTTCTCCAACAGGCTGTTCCATAAACATGGTGGTTCTTGTAGTAAAGGTGGGGATGATTAGAAGATCAGGGTTGAGGACCTTTTCAAACTTCTGATGCCTTCTAGAACCCTGACACCGTCTAGAACTGTAATATGTTCTGGAAGTCTGATACATCCTAGAACATTCTCAAATGCCAGAAATCCCAAGTTTCACGTCTCGGTGTTTAACAATGCTGTAAGTTCCTCCTGTGTTCTGTGACTCTCATCAACCAAACTGTCTGAGTTTAGAAGACATAAAAAGAAATGTTGCTAAAACGTTATTACTGGCCTGAGAAAGAATTAATAATAAAACCACAGTTGTGGAGCATGAGCAGAATATTTTGTTTAAACTCATTGAATGCTTCATAAATTTAACTAAATTAAGTTATACTGAAGCTACTTTGGGGTCAAAATATATAATGACACTATATTAATAAGGCGTCACATACATATTTTTAACAGTTATTCAAAAATCTCACCGCTTTTAAAACTTTAAAGTGACTGTGATTGCAGAAACACACATTTACATTAAATCACAGCTTGAAGTCTTTTTTTATGATTGAATAAAGAATTCCTTTATGAAGTTTACAGCTGCAGCTCACATTAGCCTTGACATTATCAAACCGAGGCTGTGCGAATATTTTTTCTGACTTATGTTTGTGTGTGTGTGTGTGTGTGTGTGCGTGCGTGTGTGTGTGTGTGTTCGCCCATGTGTGCGTGCGTACATGCTCAAACCTCATCGCGTGTGTGTGCAGGCGTGCGTGCTTATCCACCTGTATGTGTATGTACTTTCCTCGGCTCAGCTCGGGAGCTAACGGGTGAAGAGAAGGCGGCCACCGTCACCGAGGAGACCGACATCGACGCAGACGAGTTAAACCCGCCTCCGGCAACCGAGGAGTTAAACCCCAACAGAGGAGTTACGGATCTGGACGCCACTGCCAAGACACCTGACCTGAACCACGCAGACAACAAGGTAAACCAGTAACAGTTAATCCTCATTAGAATGAACCCGTGTCCAACATGTGTGACGCATTAAAAGCCATGGAAGTGGTGCTTTAAAATGCATTAAAAGAAAACTCATTCGTGTATATTTTTGTCACCACAATGTAAAGAAACACACCTTAATATGGTTGAGGGTTTGAATCCCTCCCCCGAATCTGTTTGTCTGCTTATGTTTGCTCGTGTCGATTTGTTTGGTTTCTCTTTGTAAAAAAAAAGCAGCGAGAATTGACCGTGTTGTACGTGGTGCTTTATAAATTAAGTTGAAGTGATTTGGTTTAGACTGGGGACGTTCTAGGTGGTGCAGTGGTTGGCGCTCTCGCCTCACAGCGAGGAGGTCCGGGTTCAAATGCCTGCTGGGACCTTCCTGTGTGGAGTCTGCATGTTCTCCCCGAGTGTGCGTGGATTTCCTCTGGGAAATCCGGTTTCCTCCCACGGTCCAGAAAAAACATGCATATGAGGTCAATCGTTGACCCTAAATTGCCTCTATGTGTGAATGTGAGTGTGTGTGGTTGTACGATTCTGTGTATTTGCCCTGCGATTGGCTGGAAACCTGTCTAGGGTTTACCTTTACTATTTGGATGGATGGATGGATGGATGGATGGATGGATGGATGGATGATAACAAGCAGTGCTGGTTCTTAACACACACTTTAATTTAATTTATATAATGTTCACTGACGGCTTGGTCGAAACGTTATCAAAGAAAAAACTGGTAAAAGTTCAGATCAAGACAACGACAATAAAAAAAAAAGCCATCTTAGCTCAAGTTTGACAAATTTGTTTGGAGATGAATCATCCGCTTGATCGTTTCAGGACAGTTGTAAACTTTCAGATTTGGAAGTATGATTTTAATGAGGAGTGGGAGGAGGTGATGGCGTTGTATTTGTTTGGTTTGAATTGATGTAAAACCAAAGTCACCGCAGGCGAAACTAAGTGAGGCTCCCTCTTCACCGTGGAGTCGGCAGCTGAGCTCCACGGTGAAGAGTGCGTGTGCGTGTGCGTGTGCGTGTGCGTGTGCGTGTGCGTGTGCGTGTGCGTGTGCGTGTGCGTGTGTGTGTGTGTGTGTGTGTGTGTGTGTGTGTGTGTGTGTGTGTGTGTGTGTGTGTGTGTGTGTGTGTGTGTGTGTGTGAGCTCAGCTGGCAGCACCACAGTGACTGTTGTTTAGTAGGATTTCCCGTCAGACTCGGGGGGTGACTGTGTTTTTGATGGAGGCAGCAGAGGGAGGATGATGCCGCATGATGAGGGCAGAGAGGGGATGTCAGGTGAAGTTTTTTGTTGTTTTTTTAAACCGGGCTCTTTGGACGGACGCTTTTGTATTTCGTTGAATTTGGCTGCAACGGTGGATCATAATCAAATCAGTTTCGGTTTGTCGAGGCCAGAAAGAGACAGTGGACAAAGATAGGCCCGATCTGGCTCAATTTGGTTTTTTTTTGTTTGTTTGTTTGTTTTAGTTTAGTTTTTTTCAATTGTTTACTTTCTCAACTAAACATACATTTCTGTAACATTATTTCTCATCATTTTAGTGTTTTTTTTTTTTTGGTTTTTTTTTTGTTTTTTTTTGGGTCATTCATCCTGTAGGTGCAAGAAAAAATACGTGGCACTTCCAAAAAATATGATTGATTTTGCATGAAATCATTAGAAACAGTTAAATCAATGCACTCTAGCTTTAATCACCTGAAAAACATTACATTTGTTTATGTCTTTAATCAATACAGAAACCTTCAGCTTTTTTTTTTTTTTTTTTTAACAAACATCTCTGCAGATACATTATGCATAAAGTTTTTCCAAAACATTCAACCTTTCCCCTAAAGTGTTGCAGGGTAAGAATGTTACTATATACAACATATATGCATGTAGGTGTGCTCCTCGTGGCAGACAATATACCTGTATTACCTCAGCGGATGAGGTTCATAAAGCTCCTACCAGACTATTTTAACAGCGTCTTTGCTGGTCTATAAAAACTAAAGTGCTGCAGGCGGACTCCTCACTTACTGTCTTGAAATCACGGTGCCAGGGTGGACTTTAAAATCCTATCACTTTTCCATAAACCACTAAATAGTCCCGAGGCCTACACACACTGAATATTTACTCATATATTACACAGATCTGCACCCCTCGGGTTTTCAGTTTTCACAGTGTGTCACCTAGATTAGCAATACCAGTAGATGAAGCAGCTCTGGCTACCTGTGGAGAAAACTTACTTTTAATTCGTAGCTCGTGTGCAATGTCTTCCCAATAAATGTATTATATAATGCCCATCATTTTTTTATTTATTCTTTTACTTTTATTATATTTCAATGATTGTAATTCCTTATACACTCTTGGCGAATCTCTGCAAAATAGGTCAAAAGGTCATCGGTTTAAACGGTATTGCAGCTTCATTGTACCCTTAGGGAAATTGGTTTTCACCCGTCAGAAACCCAGAAAATATAGACATTTATGAAACACTGAAGACGCTCAGGAATCCAAACAGATCCAGTTTACTGAAACCAAGAGGTTGCATGCTTTCATTTTTGAAAAACAAATAAAGCTTCCATTAAAACTGGCTGTTTTCATGGAGACATAATAAATTAGTCTGTTCCAGATCGAAGTATTTCTCGCAAGACAGACGATTCATTTTGTTTTGTTTTCCCCAACCATTTTAAAGTATTCCAAGCGAGTACATTGCAAACGATTCACCAGACTCTCCCCAATTGTTATTTTATAATTGTTAAATTTAAATTCTGTATCATGTTGTGTACTTACGACCGCCACACAAATATAAAGTACCACATTGAATGTGTCGACTTCAGAGGTTCAATCACCAACAACCATGAAACACATCTATTCCAACTGCTTAGCCAAAGTGAAGCTGACCCGATTGTTTTCAAAGAAAATAATTATTGACAGTCGGCCTTAGTTCCAGCTGTGGTTTGTAGCGAGGAATGTTCCAAGGTTAACCTCAGAACTTGTGAAAAGGACAATTATCTCTATCGGACGAGTCATAACAGCTGAATTCTAAATAACTTGAATCCTCAAAATACATCGATTCAAGTGGATATTTTTCTTATCTTATGTCTTCATTCCATCTTTTTCACCTTGTCACCAAACCTTCAGAACTCTCCTTTGCACGAAAAGATGTGTAGGTACACCTGCACTGACGAGGTGGATCGTCAGGCATTCTCGATTAACGGTAAATAATTAAAGAGACGAGCTGTTCGGCTGCACTACAGGCCAGAGTTTATTCAACTTTTCATCATCGCAGAAATGAAAAGGTTATCGCACCGCGGGCTGCAGACTGGCGGTAAACACGGGCAGTAATCAACTCTTCACATGAAGGCTCAGAATGAGACTCTTCATACAAACTGTGTTTTCATACCCGTTGAAGCCGACCAGGGTCCCTGTTACGTGCAGGCTGAGACCAAATGAATGCAACATGTTTAGTCGCTTCCACAGTCCAACCTGCAGGCGGAGCAACGCGCAGCAACAGCTTGTTTCCAGTGTTACAGAGCTTGACAATGTGGGTATCATCATGTTTCCATGACAACTGAGCATGATGACATGGGAACGTCATGTTTCCATGGCAACTGAGCATGATGACATAGGGAACGTCATGTTTCCATGGCAACTGAGCACGATGACATAGGGAACGTCGCGTTTCCATAACAACTGAGCATGATGACATAGGGAACATAGTGTCTCCATAACAACTGAGCATGATGACATCGGGAACGTCATGTTTCCATAACAACTGAGCATGATGACATCGGGAACGTCATGTTTCCATAACAACTGAGCATGATGACATAGGGAACGTCGCGTTTCCATAACAACTGAACCTGATGACATAGGGAACATAGTGTCTCCATGACAACTGAGCATGATGACATAGGGAACATCATGTTTCTGCTTTGTCTGATCTGGTCTAATAAAGTCTCGCTCTTCTGCACCGTGGCTTCCGGTTTTGAATTGTGTTATATTCCTCACAAAGTGTTTGATGCAGCACTATTGCACAGAATGATCGAAGCTCTTTTCATTGAGCCACTTACTGAACAATTCCCTGGTTCGGATCAGACATACTAACAATGAGCCATAGAATCTCGTTTTGGATCCAAGTTCAACTCTCGTTGTTGGCATTTTCCTCGGCTATGTTTGATCATCGCTGATATGCTGAGACAAAAGCCACAATGCATACCTCATGGGAGCTCTTTCAACCCCAACTTGCGAGGACACACAGCAGCTGTTGGCGATGTGTTGGCTGACACTACAATACAGTGCGACTGAAGCTGCTCAGCTGTGTTGTCGGTCCACGCCAGAGTTCATGTATTGTGTTCACACCAACCCTGCAGCACCGTGCTCCACTGGGCCAACCCAACAACGGCTGGTGTAAAAAATAAAAAAATAAAAAACTTCTTCAGTTACACAGTTAAACGAGACTGTTGAGCTGTTTAACAGGCCCATTAACATTAAAGTTATGAGACTTTTCATCACGGCCCCTGATTGAAAGCAACGTGCCGTGAAATCACTGAAACAACGAGCTCTCTGCGGGTGACCTCTTTTCTCCAGACACCAGCGAAAGTGTGTCTCCTCTTACGAGTGTGCATGGCTTCCATATATATATATATATATTTTTTTTTTTCATTATTGACACATTTCATCACTCTGAGCTACTTGACAGATTAAATAGAAATGTGCAGAGACAAGTCGGGGGCGAGGCAACAGGGAACAAGTTGTATGCATGTGTGTACCTCTCCGGTGCTTTACCCACATGTGTGCAATTTGTGTGTGTGTGTGTGTGCGTGTGCGTGTGTGGTTGCGCACCAGCATAGGGATTTGATTCACTACAGGGGTTCCCTGGAAGCTCATGAAAGGGAAAGCAGCCTTCGGGTGTTAAAGTTCATTCTCCTCCTGTCGGCTCCCGTTAGACTGACAAATCCCTCGCCGCCCCGCGGTCAAACGATCCCAGAGGAGTTGGTGAGCAGCGCTTCTCAATCCAACGTTGGGCTTTGTGTCAAATGGGGGGGGGGGGGGGGGGGGGTTGAGTCAGGACATTGGCTTTTCCTTTGGGGTGATTAAGAGTGTGACGACGGGATAAATTGAAAAGACAAAAATGACAGTATTGAGATGAGTGCATTTCAGAAATTTGAAGAGGCGTGTCTTGTTTTTCTTCTTTGAGGGGGGAGGAGGGTTGTTTGGCCCAGAGACAAGTGGTTTTAATAAAGAGTGAGTGATGTGCAGAACAAAAGGGGAAAAGTAGAGCTCTAGAGGCACGTGAAGCAAAATTCGAAACATATTTTATAGCAGGAATGAGAGATAAGTGCAGTAGCCTCTGCTGTTGTGTGCAAATCACAAACAAAAGACGAATTGTGTGCGTTTGTGTGTGTTCACGTTAGTGCTCTAAAGCCAGGCGGTACAACTCGCGCTCTGATGAAGGATTCGCCTCTGGCCCACTTTCAGATGCTGTCAGCCAGGTGTAAACACTCTGATCTATGAGTGTAGCGCTACGGGCGGCACTTCACTGGCAGCACTCTCTCTTTTTTATTTCCCCACCATCGCTTCATTAACGTGCCTCGGCTATTTCAGACCTGACATGACCCAGCGTCCCACAAAATACTGAACGGGCATCCCCGGCACAGGTCGTCAAGCCAAGACAGCCAGACAGGGGGTTCCTGTTTGATGTGATTGTTAAAATTCTTGTTGGGAAAACCTCAGAGGCAAGCTCTGATCTAAAGTGTGCATTATTCTTTCAAACCAGATCAATCCGGTTTATTCAGCAGCATTTTATTTTGCGGCCTATTTGTCCTCTCTCAGTGGGGAACTTGTAAAAGCTACCGTTCTTGAAATATTGAGCCACTTTCATACTTGTTAAGTATACAAGCATGCCATGGAGTACACACACGGTGAAATCATAAAAGTAAAAGTTTGGACCCTTCG
This sequence comes from Lipophrys pholis, assembly GCF_963383615.2. Lineage (NCBI taxonomy): Eukaryota > Metazoa > Chordata > Actinopteri > Blenniiformes > Blenniidae > Lipophrys > Lipophrys pholis. The sequence continues at coordinate 4,236,628 of NC_137640.1, read as the reverse complement.
CCTTGTTTTCTGCGGTTAGACTATTGATTATGGAGCTTTGTAGAAAAGAAAAAAAAAGCATTCACTCCATGTTCGGTCAAAAGACTGACTTTCTACATCCTCGTATCGGTTTTGCAGCATAAACATAGTGAGATATCTTCCATTACATAACTCTGAACATAACAGATTCCATTAAGGTATTTTTTTACTCTTAAACCTGTTCAATGACTATGTCCCGGTGCTTATTTTGACATGTCCACGGTAGAGAACAGTCACGCCTTTATTCCAGTCTTTTGGTTGGTCGATGAGTGTTTCACCACTTCTCGCCAGTTGTGTTGGTGTGGAACTTTTCATTTTCGATAAGTTGCGTTGCTCTGAGCCTTGCTGTTGCTGTTGGATGTAAACACCCAAAACACTGCAAGACGTTTCTTTTGAAGTTAGTCATTTCCATTGACATTCAGTAAGACTATTTCATTGAGTTTGAATTTTTCCTTCAGCAGTGATAATTCCTATGTTTTCTAGTGGCCCCGTCTCCTTCAGTCCCTGTTTACTCTTGAATAAAAACAAACCTCAGTTTTAGATTCTCTCTCTTTGTGATGCAGGGGACACGCACACACTTGTGTTCTCCTTCCAGGACAGAGACGCATCCTTTCAATACTCTCCTCACACAAGCAGGCAATAAGAATTCAACCACTTCATTTCTCATTTGCCGTAAACTCAATGAGGTTTTGTGAAACTGCCTCTTGACCCATTTGCTTTGGAGGCGCCGGCTCCTGAGGTTGTTTCTCTCGATGGCTTTAAAGTCAGATGTTTCGACTCCGTGGCAAGTGTGCGTCTTGTGTTTGTGCCGACTTGTAAAGTTGTGATATAACCTCGGTCCGCCAACCCCCGGGAAGGCACACGGCCATTAGCCAGAATCCTGCCGTCTTACAAGCTTTTAGCGGTTTCCATGTGCCTCTCCTGGTACACAAATACAAGTGTTACTTTGTCATTACGTACAGCCTCTGATTGTCTCTGAGCCGTCGTGAAGTTAAACAAGGGGTCCTGGAAGTGACCTCGACAGAACCATGGTCCTAACATAATCGAGGGTATCTGGCTTTACAATGAACAGGTAGAAAAATCCAAACCAGAGAACCTCCACAGTAAAACTGGAGTTTAGTTCTCCAAGATGTTTTATAGCAACTTCTGAGGAAAGCTTCTTCACAAAATGTGGGCAAGTGCTTTGAATGCAGAGGGCAGTCACGCCAAATACTGATTTCTCTCCTGCTGATTGAAATATGCATAAATTGATGGAAAGAATTCTGTGACATTGTTTTGACACTTTTTTCTTTCCATGTCCTTCCCACACACACACACACACACACCAGCCTGAAGCCATTGCACAGTACTTTATCATTAGAAATATTGTGATACGTCGACCTGCTTTCATGTCATGCAGGAGAAACTCAGTTTCAGCTGATTTAAAAAACAAACAAACAAAAAAAAGATAATATATGTTTACCCAGTGGTATGTGTGACAAAGAGACCTGTTCGCCTCAGACAGGACAAAGTTAGTCCGGGATTGATGAGGTATCGCCAATCTCAAACGACCATACATTGTCTGGCTTCTCCCTGTGGTCGTCTATCACTCGACTTTCCACTCCATTAGCCTCTGTTTTGTGCTGACGCCTTTTCTCCAAACTGAACTGTGTTCGTGCCAGAAATGTTCCAAGAATTCAGCGCAGGAGATAAAACTAATCGCATGCCAGTACATCACTCGACTGACACCAATGGTGGTTGTAGGATTTAGTAAAATATGTTCAACTGAAGTCCCCCGGCTAGCTCAGTTGGTAGAGCATGAGACTCACAATCTCAGGGTAGCGGGCGCCACCTTCTTGTGGGCTCACCACCTGCAGGAAGGTTCTTAAATGGTGCTATGTGATCTGGGTGACGGTGCTCAGACTGTCACCCCCGCGACCCGGAAACGGATAAGCGGAAGAAAATGAATGAATGAATGAATGAATGTTCAACTGATACGGTTAAATATTCCCATAACGTTTGGTATAAGTAGCAGTTAAATCCTGAATTTATTCGGGGTTGTTCACGTGACGTTTCCAGTTGTTTTTCCCTTTTCATTACAGAAATGTTTCGAAACGTTTTGAATTGCGTGTCAATACATTGTTGGGAAAAATTATTATTGTTCATCTACTGGCCCATGTGCAGAATAACTATTAATTTATTTGTTTGCACTATTGTTGCTATTACACAGTTTTTACTTGAAAATGATGCCGTGGCGACACATTTTGTATCACTACCAACAGTAAATTGTAAACATCCAAGCTCCACCTGCGGATGTGACGACACAGCGTGATGAATCGCCTAACTATCCGGTAACATGAAGTGTCCTTTAGGATAGTTTGGACCTCGGCAGTACTGCGATGTTGGAACGTCAGAGGCAGGGTTCGAGTATTAACAGACACAAAAAGTCTCAAAATTGGTTTCCCGGGAAGCTGGAAAGCTCTGAGTCTATCAGAAATATTGGGTTTTCAATTTACAAAATGGAGGGGAAAAAATATTGTGCTGAAAATGAAAACAGTCAACCGAAATTTGAAAAGGAAATGAAAAGTCTTTAAAATCACAACAGTGGTGTTGCTGTTGCTGCTCAGCAGCAGACTCAGTCAGGACACTGTCGCCTGGTTGTGTTTAGAAACCCTAGTTTATCCAGCAAAGCCTGTTGAAACCTCCGTGTTCTGTAAGGCCTTGCAGAAATTTTCTTTAAACCAACTAGTATTTGAATTTCATGAAGACGATGCCCTCTGGCGTAAAGACATTATTCCGTGCCATAAATTGAATCCTCCAGGCAGTGAGTCATATTTTAAAGATATAACCAACATGGTGCTGGTGCATTTGGGTGTGTCCACTGTATTGTTTAAATAAGTGATGATCTGAATGCAGGGCGAGAGAGAACAAGCTGCTTCTTAAGGGATCGCAGGTCATTTAATTGTGGACCGTTAAACTCAGCAGATTCCGTCATTCTTTTTTCTTAAAGAGCCGGGTGTGCTCGCATCGCTGTGCATTGTTGTTTGTTTTCTCAATGCTAAAACAGTATGAGCTCCTGAAAGAGTTCAGGACTCACATGAAAGGGTGAAGGACCAATTTGAATAAGATCGGCAAATGATTGCACTAAGAGGAAAGACGCCTCTAAACAGCTGCAGCCACAGGAAAACCCAACTCACAGCTCCCGGCGATGGCACAATAACAATTCTATGTGTTATGACAAAAGTGCATTACGTACGCCTTCCATGTTCACAGTGCATCATTAAAATATCAAGAAAACACTGAGGCTAAATATTTATTCTATCAGTTTTGATGAACACATTTGTTTTACGGTGATCAGATAAAAACCGAAACGCAGCATTAGAATTGTACGTAGACGCTCAGGCTGCGTTCACCCTGCACGTCTCGATGCTCATTTCTGATTTTTACATTTTAAAGGCGACCTCTATCAGACTGCCGTGTGGAAACGTGATCGGACCCGACGTTTCGTCCACCAGTGAGAATTCAACGGACTATATTAGAGAATGAAGCTCATCGAGTTATTTCTGAAGAATTATGGCTAAAACTTCGGAAAAATAAATCCTTAACAACAATTTCTCTACTACGGAGAACAGTTCCTGCAGAATACTTTCTTATTTTTGATCTTGCTGAAATAAAAAAAAATAAATCTGAAAGGAAGTGAAAATAATATCTTCTTTTTTTTTTTTTACTTTCAATGTACCTTGGGAAACTTCCTGAAGGTCTGTGTGAAAGAGACTCGTACCTGTTGAGAATCAATATCATTGCAAGTCAAAAAGAGCGATAACCAAATGCTGGCCGCAGCGTGATCCACCCACCACGAAGGAGATTCCGACTTTCACACTGCAAATTTAAAATAGAAAGGAGAGGAATACTGGGGGAAATGGGAACTGATAATATATAGCAGACTTTGAGTCATCTACTGCAATCTGTGTGTATTCTGGTTCAAGATATTAGTGCTATTCTATAAATGTATTTATTTGTTCTGTATTCTTCTATAATATTTGGAAAAAAAATAAAAAAATTAAAGTTGAATAGAATTATGAAACATGAACATATCTATAGGAAAAACTAGTGTTTCTCAATTATTGCATATAAACTTGCCAGATCTGATTATTACTATTTTATTACTCCATGTCATGTATTTTGGTCACGTAAACAGACTGATGGACTCTAGGTGTAGTTGTTGTTTGTACGGCTATAGCGCCGCACTATACAACAACTGAGTCAATGCTGGACACTAATACTTTTTGTGAAATACATCTCCACATTCCAGCTTTTTGTTGAGTATCATCTTTATGTGTATTTCCGTGGAAAACTCGCCAGAGATCACAAATCATACTGACACATTTCCAATTCTTAAATGTTTACCACACTGCACAGGGGGTGTCAATAACAGGAGTCTCACGGGAGCAAAATCTAATTCAGTGTTTTAGGGTGCAGCGCTTGAGTAAGCATTTTGATCCCAACAGTTTACAGGGGCACGGGTCTGTTATCTGGAGTTTCTCCAAAGATGACATTTTGAATTTTTTTTTTTAAACGAAAGTAAGACATAAAAATCAATTTATTCTAATCAGTGGCGGCTCTTCAGACAGAGCTCACTGGATTCCCCTCTAAATTGATTCAGAAATTGCAGGGCATTGCTTATAAAGTCATCCAAAAAGTGAAGCCCAAACCTAATTTTACACTCTGACTTGATTATTTAGGTCAGTTTTAGTCTTTTCACGTCACAAAATGAGTCAAAAATACAGGAGGAAGTTGAAAAGTAGTGCTGTTCAGACGTAAGCGAACACTTTCAGCGCTTTGCCACTAATATGTCTACTCAGCCTTATTCGACTTAACTCTACTCGCTGTTGACGCTTTTTTCCACTACCAGGTACTTTCGTGGTACCTGTGCGGTTTACTTTGTTTTGGATTAACTGGTTTCCCTGTTAACTGGTGACCGGCTTCCTCGAGCGTCACCCTTTTCACAGCCGATGTTAAAAACCCGACCAAAATCCGTTGCTGTACGCCGTTTAAACGCATTTCTATTAAAGTTTAAAGTATCATACTGTTTGTTTTATTTTAACATCAGCTGCTAAGAACGGCTTGTGGCAGAAGTCACCACATGACAGGGGCACCAGTGAAACTGAAACACCGGACAGTGAAGCGCGATCGTAACAAACCACATTTTGTAATATTATTAATAAACATGTAAAAATGTATACTATTTAATTTATTTTTTGAGCTGATAGCCAATGCACGTTCGCGCCGCATCAAATCGGAGGTGATTACTTGTGCATGACGAGGGAAAACTCAGATGACTCCGCCCACACCGTGGTCGAGCAGAGGCAAGGCGAGTAAGGCTGAGTAGGAACTCGTGGAAAAGCTCCATTTGACCTGAGCAGAACCCGCTCGACTACAACCACTCGCCAATGGATCGTGAGGTTAATTTTATGATGTGATATTACAGGAAAAGTCACAGGGGAGTGAAGTCCCAGACTTGTTGTTTTAGAGCCTTTGATAAAGTTGTAAATCTGTAAACTCGGCCTGTTGGCAGTGAGGGATGCCAGATCCTGTCGTCTGGTGTTTTATAGCCCGTTCGCCCGAGTGTGTGTGGGAGGGGGACGGCATGTTTGACAGACGGAGAGCAGCGAGTGTAATCACAGCTGTAGGAGGAGAAAGGAAAACTTCCTTTATCCCCCCTCATCTATCTTGAGTTTCCTTTTCTGTCTCCCTTCCCCTACGTTTTATATCTAAACGTATTTTTTTTTTCCTCCCCGTGGTTCCTCCCTGCTCCTCTTATGAGTTTAACTCGAGGCAAAAATACAGAAAGGAGAGTCGGTCTAACTGCTTAGAAGCTGTATTAGCCCAGATATGGTGGGAATTAGATGTAATAGTTGAGTTTCCCTCTGGCGGAGTCCGACTAAAACAGTCATTGGTAAGAATTTTGGTGGAATTTTTTTTTTTTTTTTTAATATAATCAGAATCGAACGTCTTCAACTCCCCTGAGCGCGGTGTGGGTATTCACTCTGCTGTATTCTGTAATTGGCTTAAACTGCGGTAAACAAATTTAGCATTCAGAGAACAGGTGTGGATTGTTGTTGTTCAATCGGTACAGTAAACAGAGGATAAACAGGCTGCAAGTGTGTTTTAGCTAAGCAAACTCCTCACCAGACACACTGGGGCGGGCGGGCGGGCGGGCGGGCGGGCGGGCGGGCGTGCGTGCGTGCGTGCGTGCGTGCGTGCGTGCGTGCGCGTGCGTGCGTGTGTGTGTGTGTGTTTAAATGTGAATTCAAAACCATTTACACACTCACATTGTGGGGTCTCGTCCTGCTTGTGGAGGCAAAAATGAAGTCTGAGTCTGAATGTGGAATGGAAATAATAAGATTTGAAAGCAAAAATAGTTTAGTCCTTCACTTGTTTTCCTCAAACACAATGTTTTTTGTTTGTTTGTTTTTTCATTTAACAAAAAAAGATCTACAGTTTGAACCCAATAATGATAAACTAAACAATCTTTAAGGAGCCAACACTAACGCCAGAGAAGACAGAGATTTATTTTCCTACATGTTGGTTGAACACAAACGTTGCTTGCAGGTTCTGCTAGTCACCAGCAAATAGAAGACAGCGCCGCGCCGCGTCCCGTAAAGAATTGAATACACGTCCTTTTGTGCGTATGTCTGTCTGTTTTCAAATTTTTCAGAAAATTTGTATGCATTTTTCCAGCTTTTTGCAAAAACTGCTTCCATGAATTACATGACATTTTCAGGGATGATTTGCCTTCATCCAAGGACTAATTGATTAGATTTTAGGCTGTTGGCGGCGAACCATATCCAAATAAATCCCCAAAACTGAGGGAAAAAATTCCCATATTGAGCAGATGAGAGAGGTACCTCATGGAGGGGATGAAAGGAGATCAGAGTCTGTTGCCATGGAGATGCTCCCTGCTCAGTGTTTCACACAGTGATGTCGATACCCGACCTAGCTAGTTAGCATCGATATGAGCTAATGGCTAACATGCTAGTGACGCTAACTCGGTTCCACAAACAAAGTCTGTGCTCTACATAGTGTAGCTCTATTTTTATTACTGTTTTATTTTTTTATTTTTAAAAAACTACAGTATTTGTCATTGTCACGATGCATAATTTCCATTTATTTCATCCATCATTCCAGGTATTTTACCTTAATTCGTTTGAATGAGATCGTAAAGCACAATTACCTTAAGAAAATAGGTAGTTCATCACTACTTAAGCATTATTATTATTTTTATGAATGGGCTTTAATTTCTAGCATATAAAATTATTACAGCTGTAATCTTCAAGCCTGAATGCCTGCAACACCCCTGTTTTCCTGCCCTATTTCACATACATGATGGCATTTCTTCTTCTTTTTTCTCCCTCTTTCTTTCACAGCTGCAAACCTCAGTCAACCTTTATTTTGTGTGAGGGCACTCCAGGCATCCTTTGGTTTCTGAGAATAATTTGGCATCCAATCTTCATAGCTGTCTTGGCGCACTCTGCTGTGACATTTTTGGGAATTATAGGACTTGGCTGGAGCCGACCATTTAATTACAGGTCAAAACAAGGGGACATATTTTGACAAAAAAAAAAAAAAAAGGATTTCACTACTCTTTTTTTGTTTTTTTATGTTGTTCCAGTTGCTATTTGAAGTTTCAGATTTGGTCAGGGTATGAGTCCAAAAGAATTAGTTCCACATTAGCAAATGTTTTAAAACGTCTAACTTTGTCTTTTACATTTGGTTGATAACTTTATTTATATTTTCTTGTCTAAGTTGATCTAATTTCATCAACTAAAGTGAATCAAATACACAACATTTCTGAGTTTCAACTATAACAACCTCAAATCAAGCTGAAAGTTGAGATTATAATACGGCTGTGCAGTTTGACACGTCGCAGTAAACTGCTTAAAGTGTTTTTATAGAATTTCTAAGGTTTGTTTGATTATTTCATGTATTTGTACGTAAGGCTCAAAGTAGCGTTTTATTTGTACTCACAAAACTTTCAGGGAGGCGTACATTGTGTCTTCCAACTTGTAAGCTTAATTAGTAAAGTTCATGTTTTAGTTTTTTTATTTGTACTGTGAAAGTAAACCAGAGTACCTCGAGGAAATCCATTCATGCATTTTAACTTCAGCTGCTACGGAAAGGCTGGTGACAGAAGTCACCAGTTAACAGGGGCACCAGTGAAACCGAAACACCGGACAGTGAAGAACGATTACTGCACATTAACAATCCACATTTTGTAAGATTATTATAAAAATATCTACTATTTGATTTATTATTTGAGCTGATATCCAATGCCCGTTCGCTCTGCATCATATCGGGGGCGATTACTAAGCTCAGATGACTCCGCCCACGGCGTGGTGGTATTATACAGTAATGGAAAACGACCGAGGCTGAGTCGAGTAGAGGCGAGGCAAGGCAAGGCAAGTCGAATGAAGTAGGGCTGACTTTGGTGGAAAAGCACCATATTTTGACATCAGACTCCACTTTGGGACAAATTTTGTAAACGTGCTATATACAGCAAGTGCAGTGTATTTACCGACCAGGGCTGTTTGTTGGCTGGTTCAGCAGTTATTTATATACAGCCGAAAATATGAATACTTTCTCACAATGGATCTAGGGCAAGACCGTCATTGTCATATGGAATGGAAGTAGTAGTAAACATTTTTTTGTGTGTGTGTGTGTGTGTGTGGGGGGGGGGGGGGGGGGGGGTTGGAGACAACTGCCCAAATACACATTCAGAATTTCTTTTCCATCTGTGTTATGTCTCATTCCGCTGCTCCTGCCGCCGACAGCCTGTTTATGTCTGCCTTCTCGCTGTGTTTCACTATGATTGGGTGGAGTTCCTGTGTCCACTGCGCTTGAAAACCAAACATGTCATCATCTTTCCTCTCACTCGCTTTCAAGTGCTGAGTCGTCTCATTCACTCTCCCAGTTGCTAAATCTCCCCGGTTTGCATGACAACACACACACAGTTTCAACGCCGTCGTCCTCAACATCCCTTCCTTTAGCAGTTGCTTCAGGTGTCTCAGAGTGTTTCAGACGAAGGGGACAAAGGTGAATGATATCTCTTTGTGGCGGAGAGGCACTTCAAGGGAAAACATGTTTGTGTCCTTCGGAGGAGTCTCATCAACAATCTTAAACACAAACACACTTCTTGGTATCCGAAGCTCAAACTTAATCTGATTCTTATATGAGCGTGTGCTCAGCCTGTATTCAGTCAGTCACACTCAGATTGAGTTTCCCACCAGCATAAACAAAGCCAGACAGAATACTATTAGTTTCTTTCAGACTTAGTCTAAACTCAGATGTAGGGGTTTCGCATACATTTTTTGAAAACAATGTCCATTTACACAGGAATGGCTGCGAGATGCTGCAAACAAGGTAGTTTTCATGTCGGGCCACTAGTGGGTGTTGTTGTTGGCGTTTGTAATGAAACCACACTCGCATGCATGCAGAGAACAACACGGGATTCAGATTGTTATTACTGCGACTGTCAAAATAAAACTGCCAAGTCCTGGGAGAATAAGAACTGGGAGCCATGACTGTCTCTCATGACACTCTGGAGGAAACTTTGTTTTTATTGTCCGTCTCCTGAGCATGTGCAGAAGAACTATTCACGAGGGCCGTGGTGCACATGGGAAAGTTTTCCCTCGGCGGAGTCTGAGTGTTTTCGAAGAGTTCCATTGTGAAGGACATCCGAAGCACAATGAAAGTGTTGTCTTGTAAACCGCGCCAACAGAACCCCTTCACCTGCGATTGCATTGATTTTTCCTAAGTCCGCCTCACGCTGCGCGACTTTCCGGCCGTCCCAGACGACGATTGTGAGAAAATCTTTGGCTCGAAATCGGCAATCCTACGTCGCAGCGTCGGACAGACTGAAGGACGGCCGTCGTCGTGGTCTTGAGACCGAAGACAAAGGCCTGCACTCAGCAGACTTCACGTCGTGGCCCAAGTTTATTAGATTCATGTCGTAAAGTGTGGCGAGCTGTGAACTTATGAGATTGTTAAAATCATACGGTGTGTAGCAGGGATTACAAGGACTTTGAATGAAGGGACTTGAGGGACATGGATCCCCTTGAATTAGTGTGCAACATCTGAAAAATATAACTAAAAGAGACAAATAGTGTTCTTTACATGCGTTCCAATCCCACAGTTATGACAGAGTTGATCGTCTTCTAATCCCTCAGTTCGACTCTAAACTCCTTCCTGTCCTGACAAAGACGCTGAATTGCTCCAAATGGTGTCGTTATTGTGATTGCAGAGCACGTTGAGACTAAACTAGTTAAGATTGACATTACGACTAAAGTCCACTTGCTATAATTTTCCTCCAGACACTTTAAATTTAATCGCGACTTGTATAGCCCTAACTTTACCGTCGCCCTCATGACATTAAGGATGACCTTAAAACGTGCCTGCACCTGAATATGTATAAATTTTCCCTCCATCAATGTGGACCTCCATTCCTTGTCCCCACAGTGATTTGTGTCCCTGTGGATTAGTGTGAAAACAGATTTTGGTCCCGACCAGGATATAAAAGCTGGTCACACACACACACACACATGCAGATTCTGGAGCCCTCTGAATTGCTATTCATTACATGATGACACCAAACTACCTGTCAACTTGGATAATTCCCTCTCATTAACCTAAAAGATCCGTCTCAGACAGGCCATCACTCATACGTGGCTCCCATGCGGTGTGTGCCTGGACTCTGTGAGCGTGAACGCTTCACCGTCTGTTTGTCACCAAGAAGGTGCTTGAGGAGAGACGGATGGCGACGTGTGCTGGCACCACTCCCTTGAATCGGGTTCAGGTTCCATTTAATCGGGTGGCGACTGGTTCGTCGACCCCACAGCGTCCCCACAGAGTCGGTCACTCCGAAGCCCTTTGGCATCCCAGGCTCGTGATGCGCTTGGAGTTCGGTCAGAATCCCTCAGTGGTTGTTCAGACCTGCACCGGGCCCTGCAACTACCTGCAAGTAAAGAAGGAAAAAGAGAAGCAGATCTTTCGTCAAGTGAAAATATGTTGTAACCTGTTTGGAAGCTCAAGTCTATTGAAACTAACTCTGGCTGAATTACTCTGTATAGATCATTTTGATTATTTTATTATTGTACATTAACAAACATACAGGAACGTGTATGGGTAATTTGAGTTGAATTGCATTTGTTTAATTTAATTTAATAAAAAAAACAGTGAATGAAAAAATATGTTGTACTAGGGTCGGGTGATTTGGCCTAAAAAAAAAAAATATATATATATATATATATGCTTTTTCTTCCAGAAAAAAACTGAGTTTTGATTTAAAAAAATTCAAAAAATGTCAATACACTTCAAAATGACTGCAGCCATCAGATATATATTGTCAAAAGTGCAGCTTTATTGCTGTGATTGTCCTCAGAGCTAAAATGCGTATAAACAATCCCAAAATAAAAAGTAACTGGGGCTCCGTCATTCAACAAATTCAAGCTTTAACTCAGGTTTTAAGCAAAAGTGCAGCAGCAACTACAGAAACACACAAGAAATGGTAGAAATAAGAAAATAAAATAGCTACAAATTCAATAAATGGATGTTTTTTGCCCAGGCCTTTGTTGTACAAAACAGAGAACTAAAAACCAATGCTCGAAAAGGAGTAGGAAGAAGAATGTACTCATAAATTCCTACCCCCGTCTCGCGATGCACAAATTCATAAACAAGAATATCTCGCCTCTCACCTAATCCCCTTCTCCACTCACTTTAAAAACTGATTCTGTGTGCTCCTGAAATTTGGAATTGCCAATTCAACTGAACACCACCTTGTATTTAGACTTTTATTATAATTAAGATAATTGAATTGATGCATTCCATGTTAAGCTTACATTGCAGTGGATGGTGTCGTGTTGCTGTTTGAGCTTTACTGTGCGGAGTTTCCATGTTCTCCCTGTGCCTGTGGAGAGTTTTGCTTGGTTCTCTGTCTTCCAGTCATCAGATTAGAATAAATAGCGAATCTGAACTCGGCATCTTGTAGTTGAAAACATATCTGTGCCTCTATGTCCTGTACAGGATGTGCCATGTTATTTACCCTCTGTTGGATGGGATAAGTTCAAGTAAAGACCCCGGTCCTGGTAAAGCAGGACATTCCAGGAACAAAAGGGCCTTTTTCCAGTTACCAACACAAAGGAACTCAATTTAATTGCATGAGCACTCATGCGGCGTCAGTGTTTTATCTGTGTTTTTGCAAAAAAAAAAAAGGATTAGTATAAAACGGGGCCAAGGACTCAATCATTGTGTTGGACTCCACATGACCGTGACTCTAGTCAGTCCCTCTGCTCTACACCTGGGTGTCTGACCGGTCCAGTCCGAGAGACACTTCTTCCACCGGTCAACACATTCCAGACGACTCGGGTGAGTTCAAATGAGCAGCCGTGTCAGCAAAAGTGTCAGCACTTCACTCCACTGAACATTAGACAGAAACTATTTTCTTTTTCTTGAACTTTCTCTTAAGTACATTTGCTTCTTCTGCAGGTTCGTGGTTTAGAAGTCGCCCTTTTCCCCCGAAGCCTCAATGAGTCTCACGCTTTGGTCTTATCGCGGTGTGATTGCAGCAACATATCTGCGAATGCTAATGTGTTTCTGGCTGGTTGAATGATGGGAGAGGGCACAATGTACGGCGGGTTATTAAAGCCTCTAAACAATTAGGATGCTCCGTGGCGTTGGATGAAGGAGAACCGAGTCCCGGAGCTCATTATTGCTGGAGTGGAGCGTTTCAGGGCTGCAGATCTGCATTCTGAGACGGCGTCGCTCATTCCACTCCGGAGCGACTCGTCAGCGGCTCCACGTTTCAAATTCAGACTCTTGTTTTGTTGACGACTTGTTCTCCGGGGCTTCTTTTTTTTTTATTGACGCCGCTGCTCGTCCTGATTATGTTTATTTATTCAATAGAATGTTCTTTTGCATCTTCCGCCGTTTCAGGAACAAGATTTGAAAACACAAACAGTTTTAATTATTATTTTTTTTGCACTTTCAACTGATTTGCGGTTCATTTGCAGGCTTGTCCATCCTCATACCTGAAGGGTATTTCTTTCCCGTTTGAGCTTCCCGCCCCCCTAAGACATTGACCTTTTTGTCCCATCTTTCTCTCTGGTGGCAGGCTTCAGAGGAGGCCTCTCTGCTCCTGTCCAGCCCCAGGATGCTGCTCCCAGCCTCGGGCACGCTGCCACCGGGTGCCCCCTTGTCCGTGCACCACCAGATCCAACTGCTCCAGCAGCAGCTCCAGCAGCAGCAGCAGCAGACGCAAGTGGCCGTAGCACAGGTGTGTATATTCTCTGCAGGGGCAATAAAAACCACCGTCTGCGTTACTGTCTGATACTCGTCACTCACGCCCTCTCACACGACTGAGAGCGATGGTGGGTAATGATATCATATCTGCGGGGGATTGTGTGCATGCTCGTGAATATTCAGCCTCGCACTCTAAACTTGTCTCCGTAGAAGAAGAAAAAGTGCACCGCATACATTGTGATTGAGATTTCCCGAGACTCCTGAAGCTGCAGCGGCTCGTGCGATGATCATTACGATAATGAGTGGTGCTTAGACCTTGAGTAAACTGTATGTTGCCTTGGCAACTGGTGACCCCTCGTTCTTCATGTCTGCAATCACCCGGTTTAATTTGAAGCCACGAGAACAATGACAGCAGCATCGTTCTCGGTGCATTTCATGCGTTCGGCACCTGAAGTTCGGTGATATTAGGTGTTATGGGCCAGTTGGTGGATGAATTCCATAGTCACACTTATTTGGATTGGTATAGCTGTGTTGACACTAGCTGTGTGTGTGTGTGTAGCTAAAGTCTGTTTTTGTTACCATACAAATACACAAATTGAGCCTATGAAATCCATTTTCAGTGGGTATTACGAGGCCATGTGGTCAGAGTCATTGAACTTTTAATTTTCAGTATTCTGATTCAAAACATTATGAATATACACACGTATACAGGTTCACTAACTATAAACTGTGGTATAGTTTAGTCTAGGACGTCAATTTGGACCATAAACTATTATGAAACCTTTCCGGTAATTTGATCGCTGCAGCTCTGATTTAGAAAAACTAAAGTAACTGGGAATTAGTAAAGGTCCTACAATTGTGAAACTATGCATTTATATATTCATTTTCTCAGAAAAACAAGCGGATAATCCTTGTTCCAATAAAAGGAAAGACTCTCATGTCTGCGGTTTAGGGGCAGAGAAAGTACCAAGTGCATCGCACAGTGTGAGTGGCTGCAGAGGGACAAATGACGAGTGACAGCAGTGACTATGGGCTTTCAGGCACACACACGCACACACACACACACACACACACAGTTTTCCATCCTTCTTGCAAAAGGCATCAACCCTAGAAAGTGCTTCTTCACAGCTTAACACATTCACACATGCTGCCCACCCAAAAGTGTCCCAGACAGTTAAAAACTGACGTCTCAGGGGTCCCAGAGGGGAATACAGGGGTCCTGATTAAACTCCGATGTTTCCCTGGTCTTGCTGAACCCACAGCTGACAGCTCAAACTTTCACACTGACTGCTCGCACACATGAACGTCATCCATCATGTCATCGTGACTGTTTGAGTCAATAACTGCACTGCCACATGATTTAAAATTAGAATTAGTGCAATCTGTGTCAAGACGCTTGTTTGACCAACAATTCTTTGCTATTTACTAAAGTTCCCTTGAGCATCATTTCCTTAAAGGCACCTGAATGTTGTCTTTCACTGACGCGATCCTCGGCCCTGGATGTTTGGATGAAACAGAAATATTGTAACTCACAAACTTTCCAATTTTTTTTTTTTTGACCAGAGATTACTAGTACAGGTCGATTTTATAAGCTGCAAATCACCTACAGTCTCCATTCACCAAGCACATTTCTTATGAATATATACTAGATATGCTTTTATTCTGGCGGTTTCCTCTTATAAGGGTCCCCACAACAAGTCATTGCAACTTGCACCGTAAATTCCGTCATCTTTCTCTCCTCACGAGCAGGATTCAAACACACGTCCTTTTCACTCTGGTCGACACTGTGATAGTTGGTAAGGAAGGTCAACAAAAACACACATGGTGGAGTTTGCGGCCGCCAGCAACAGAAGCGAAACAATCGACCGCAGAGCACTGATTCCAATGCACCGCAGAGTTTATGGACCTATTTGGAGTTTGGAAGCTTTGTGAGGAGGAGAAAAAATAAAATAAAATACCTGCAGTCCCTCTCGCTTCCTCCCAGATAAACTCAGACTGACAGGTGAGTAAATTTGCCTCGGGCTGTTTTCTACCAGTATTAATGAAGCTGGAGCGCTACCTTCAGTGATGAAGGTCAGAAAGTGGAAAATATTAAGCTAATTAGTTGTATTTTTTTCTCAGATGATGCCCTAGGACACAAAAGAAGAGAGCGATTGCTCTGATAACGTGTGTGTGTGCACTTTTTATTATTTTTCTTTTAATGACTATTATGTCCCAAAGCTGGTGGAAAACAAAAACAGCTGGACTGAGAGTTTTCACAGCAGATCATTAATGGCAGCGATTGAATTAGTTCAGTTTTGAAAGTTGTAATTACTCACTTTTATATTTTTCAGTATGCCTAGTATATATGCCTAGTATGTAGGCTATTTTCATAGAACCATCAAGTAGGATTTCTGACTGAACTAGAAAAAGCACCGTTTCAGGTCGAGTCCTTATTATTCTTTTTTATTATTTATTTATTTATTTTAAAGAAGAGTCTCAATTAAATCCCCAATCTGAATTTTGATCCCTAAATAATGTTTTGATATAATAGATATATAATAGATAGATTCATGAAACTGAATTTCTTCCCTATCGTCACGCGCGTTGTGGTGCAGCAGCAGTAAGGCAGCGCCTCAAATCTATTATGGGTCCAGAAGCTTCTAAAAGATGACAAAAGCCATGCTAGTTGCTTTTTACAGATCAATTAAAAAAAGAAAAAAACAGGACGTTCCCAATTTGAACTGGATGTGAATTATACACAAAACAATTGGCTTTTACCATAATGCCCGTTACATATCTTCATGTACACGCATAGGGAGGATTTTAAATTCTATTCTAGATTTAAATCAGTTGAAGACTTTTTAAGCAGTTATTCAGACACTCTCAGAAATAGTGAGTTACAATAGTCAACTCTGGAAGGAGCAAATGTAGGGATTAGTTTTTCAGCTCTGAGTCAAAACGTTCCTGATCTTAGAGACGTTATAAGTGGGTTAAAATAGAAAAAAGGCCGTCCTGACTTGTTAAATGTGGAAGTTAAAGGATAAGTCCTGGTCAAAATTAACTCCTCGGTTCCTCACTTTGGTACTGGAGGTCAGAGTAATACCGTCTAGTCTTACTATACTGTGTGTTTACATTATTTCCCAACGCAGATGTTTTGGGCCAAGTATGATAACTTCTGTTGATCCGAGTAAATTAGAAATTTACAGAAAATTTGAAGTTAGAAATTAGAAAGATTACAGCTCATCCAGGCTGTAATGTTTTCACGTTGGTGTACATATTGTTGTCATACTATCCCAACAATAATCTCTCAGATCTGTGAGACACAAAGTCATGGTGCCACTCTAAAGAATGGATCATTTTACATGAAGCCCGTAGTATAGAGCTCCTTCAAAATAGTATATATATTTGCAGAAGTACTCAAATAAATCTATAAACAGAGGTAGAAAACATGGTTAAGCCCTTTTTTTAAAAGAAAAGATTATTGTATCTTATAATGCAAGATCTCTCCATGACAAAAAAATGTGTTTTTGTTGTGTTGCCTGGGTGAACCAACGTTTTTATGTGTTACTGCATCAATCAGATTTTGATTTAGAGGTTCAGTGAAGCAGGAGCAGCATTATGAGTCTTGCTCAATGTGTTCTACGCAGAGGGGCGGTGAGTTAAAGAGAAAAGCAACATCCATGTGTCTCAGCTTACCTGGTGAGATTTTATTTTTAAATCTACTTCGATTAATACTTTTTTGATCAAGAAAACAAAAAAAAGCTCTACAGTTGTTTTATGGATATTTTTATGCAAATTAAAGCTAATTTCGCCAAGCCTTTTTTTTTTTTTAATGCTTTAAATAGTTCAGAAATGATTAAAATATCAGGTTTTTGGGTTGCTGGCCATATAAAAGTGAAGATAAATCTAAAAAAAAAATCTGCCCGAAGTCAGTGGGATATATTGGCATAATGGATATAAATGCCGGCATGATTTATTTTCCACTTATCACCTGTATCTGCTTTGCAAGTCCCAGTTTGATCACCTCAGCAGCTGTGTCGAAACGTAATGCACACAAGCAATAAGGTGGAAGTTCTGTGTGATTTAAGTGAAAGGAAGACGTCGCCAAAGGGGTGAAGAGGGGATTACTTTGCCTCTGGATCCCCTCTTGGTGCTGCTGAAAACGCCCGCGGCTTTATGGCCCAATCAGGGAGCTGGACAACACACTCTGCCGCACAGCCTGAGTGGAGGTCAGAGTAAATGGAGGTAAATGATCACGGCGGCCAGCACTAATCACAGTTCTCCAAGAGATGAGTGGAAGTGGAGATGTTTAATGAAGTCTTGAAAATTGAGGGAGTGCATCAGCTATCTGTTTCCAGATGAAACCTTGCCATGCAGCTGCTACTTTGTCGCTGCTTAATGGAGGCTGACATCTTTCTTGTCTTTTAATATTTTTTTTGGGGGGGGGGGTTATTTGCAAACTTTCTGTCACTTTCAGGAATCCTCTTTGATTCTCTGTCCTTTCTCACCTTGCTTTTCTTTCACCATCTCAATCTTTTTGACCATTCAGCAAATCCCTCATTGGCGTCCGTCACCACTCCCTCCCCTCCCTACGAACTAATGGCCGATCTTTTCTGTCCCGCTCTTAGTTCATTACACGTTACAAATGTAAGTGCATCTCTTAAGTGGTTTCCTCATCATCGCCCTGACGAAATGATCGCTTCTCCCTCGGCCTATTTCTCCAAAAATGAGATACAAATGGGGACGAACCACGATTGGAGGAGTTTCAAACGCTTCCACATCAAAGGGCCCCGGCGTGGGCAGCCAGTGCAGCGACGATAATCCTGTCTGAGGAGCACATCCTCCGCCACCAGCCACGTGGAGCCCCACTGCAGCAGCAACAGTCGCCATATCCTCACACCACCAGCGTACACACTCACACACCGATGAAGCAAAAAAAGCAGACCTGCACCAATCGTGAGCTCATTAACACAAAGAAACAAGCCGCAGACACCGATCAGACATAACACTTATGTCCTCCTCCGTACTGTCATTGGAGGTTGTTCTTTTGAGGAGTGGACTCCACTAGACGAGTGCCATGTGTGGCCCCAATACGATCATTTGAGTCCTGGAAGCTGCAAGGTGGCGCTTCCATGGGGGTGCTGCAGGTTTTGCTCTGACCCAGATTTCTCTCACCGGTCATAATGTTGTGGCTGATCTCACTCACACAGCAGGGAAAACCATGAATGAACCATGAGTTATGGTAACAGACATACGAAGCAAAAATACTCACCTAACCAGTAGGATCGTGAGAGAAAAGACTGGTGATATGATCCACAGTACAGGAATTATCACTCAATATATCATGATATATTGCAAGACAATCAGAAAGGCAATATATTGTGACGCTCTATAGATGCTCCGTCTGTTGGAAGCTGAAAATTTACATGAAAACGCCTTATAGATACAGCTGGATTCTCCAATCTGCATCGGTGAACAGTAAAAGGAAAGTAAAAATTCAAACAAGGCATTGGGGAAGATTAAAATTGTCCCCGGGCCTCGTTCTGCCTGAAAACAGTTTTGAACAATGGCGGCATTAAAAAGAAGGGGAAAAAAAGGCAGTGACACGCCGGCGTCTAATTAGAACTTTAACGAGTCACTTCAGGTGCTCAACGCTCCTTCAATTTCACCGCGCTCAGATAAGAAAGCAGAAAAGCGTTGGGTAGCGGCAGGTTTACTACCAGGGGACGACCGCAGTGAGACTCAAGTGATGCACTTTTTAATTGGCTTTTTGTCTGTGCTCAACTTTTTGAAGGGGGTTTCAGTTGTTCTCCCTCTTCAAGTCTTAAAGGGAAGAAGGACTTTATTGTTTCCAAACTAGTCAGCTGTGATCTTTTTACGAGTGTCCGTTCTCTCTCGTGTGCACTCGGATATCAAAAAATCTCCATCTCAGATTAGTTGAATATTCTGCTGAGTACTGATGATCTGTACTAAAACTGATCTTTAATATTAAAAAAATAAGCTGCGCAGGATTTTAACTTCTGTATTTATATTGTCACCACGACCATGCAACATGTTTTTCACAGCCTGATTGTACTTTGATTACAGTTGTAGACGTTCTCTATATTAACGGGGGCAAAAGTATGATCATAGAGGAAGGAAATCTTTTATCTTGCGCCCATACATAATGACGTAGATAATGTGGAAAATAAATTGAGTTAGCAAACACCTATAATACTACAAAACAAAATGAGTCATCTGTACCTTGCAAGTGTCCCTGACTGGGAAACTTCTATTTGCTTATTGTTCACATGTTTCAGACTTTTATGCAGATGATCTGCTGCCTTCTGCATATGAAGTACCGTCCAAAGCGTTCGAAGCTTTGCTAAAAGAAAACCTAAATAGCAGACCTGCTTTGCATTCGACCGACGTCCTCTTCAAAGTCGTGACCTTGTGCAGACATCTCGACGTCTTTCATTGCTATTTCCATTCCTAAAAACACTGGCTTTCCTCTTCCTCAAACATAAAAAGTTTCGGTCCAGTTTTATTTAAATAATGCTAGTTATAACCTTGAAAGTAAAAAAATTAAAAAGTCCACATGAAGCAGCATAAGGGGACTTTAGAGAAGAAATAAACGTGGACAGAGGTGGCTGGTTTCTGCTGCATTAAACACACAAGCTATTCCAATGACTGCAGACTTAACGTTGGCAGGAGGCACAGAGAATATACCTCCAGTTACTCTGTCGGAGATCCAGCAGGAAGGCACGGGGATATGTATCCGTGACTTCTGCACGCATAAAGAGTGAGAAACTGAGAGAAGCTCAGTGTAATAAAGTCGAAACTTATAGCAGCTTCCCTACAAATCGACCCGGGGTGATCTGAGCAAACCCTGGCTCTGAGATTTGATCTGAGAATAGGAAAGTTCTATGTCTGATCCTAAAGCGAATGTTGGTGTGATTCATTATCCATCTATCTGCACGACCGTGAGGCAATCGAATTGCTTTTCCTCACTGACCTGACATGAATAAACATTTAGAACAGCAGGATTTGTTAGAGACTCTACGCCTCCGAACCCAACAAAACATCAACAAAACATGGTGGCAACTCGTTGTTTAACCATCCAGTATTTTCCAGCCTGGCTCAGAATGTAGGCGCATGGGGGGACAAAAGTTTTTAATTCACGTTGTGCACAGGGCATTATTGCAATGAAATAATAATAAAATAAAATAAATAAATTCCAGGCAATTCTAAGAAAGTTCTTCATCAGTCCCGTCTACACCGAAAGACAATCTTGGGTTCAGGAGGGAAGTGACAGAAACAAATTCATTAAAGCAAAACATGCAAATGTACAAGAACCTTCCCCCTCCTTTGTCCAGTCTCTGAGCCCCAGGTCAAAGGCAAAGGCATCACCGCCTGCTGGGTAGGGGGCAGTAAAGGGGCAACCTACAATACATTAGGAAGATGTTGATGATGTTAGGATTATTCAATATCACGTTAAATGGAAATCCTTCATGCAACCTTCGATATTGCACCTTCAAATCACAACATTACAAAGCAAATGATCTTCTCCAACATGCTTATTTTTTATTGAAAAACTAATAAAAAATTACTCATATAAAATCCTTTTTTGATCTTTTGCACTTTAAGAATCAGTATACGGATGTAAAGCTCTATTACTCTGCGTTCTGCTGAGTTGAGGAACTTTTGAGATCATAAACGATGTAGGAGTTATGAATATGAGGAGAATGTACGCCAGATCTTTTCAGGCCAAAGGGATAGAGAAAAATAGGGTTAACTCCTTTACACTCAGGGAGTGTATTTGCATATAGACATTCCCAATCATTGCTTCTACCAAGTGTGTTGTTTTTGTTTTGCTATTCTATTATCTAAATGGAGCTTCTTGGTAGAACTCATTGTCACTTAAACGCCTCAATAAGACAATCTGACCATGAGACTATATATATATATATTTATATATGATATACAACACTGTGAATCACCTTTATTACATATTATAATGTTGTGCTTGAGAGGATAGAAAAGTATATGGTATATACCTCAACCATTATGCTATCAGGACAACATGTTTTCTATTTTCTAGGAGATTGCCTTCTCTTTCCTCGGGGTACGATTATGTTTTGTATGCAACATCTACCAAGTTCTGATCCAAGAACCAATTTATTCTTTACAGCGCAAGATGTGTTGCTGGAATTTGTTTCTGCTCTTGAAGATTATTACAAGTTATAATAATTCCGCATAGCCCCCTGGCTATGTTGGCGACAATTAGGCCACACTGGGCTCTACCCAGTCACTTCATTTGAGCTGCAGTAATAAAATTTTGGGGGCATATTGGAGTAGCAATAAGAGTAACAACAATAATTAAAAGGCTTGATTCCACAGATGGTGGGCTTCGTGAATGAAAAAGGAAAGAAATCACCTGTACTCTTACATCTATACTTTATTGATCCGCTTGGGGAAATTACTTTAAATGTCCCATATAATGGAAAAACTCACTTTATAATGGCTTTCCAACGGTAATTTCTGTCCACATAGCCTGTGTATGAGACCCCAGAAGTGAAGAAAGTATCGTCTCCCTGACATGCAAATGTGTTCTCATACAGGCGATTCAGAAATGTTCCCCTCATGACATCATGTAGGGAAATAACCCCTCCCTCCGGTAGTGGATAGTCACTTTGACCCGCCCATGGGTAGATGACCTCTGACCACTAAAATTACGAACGGGTGCCATTTTTTTCTCCTCGCGAACAATATCGGAAAACACACATGGAGTCGGCATGGACAGACACAGCTCATTAGCATTTAAAGGTACAGACACAGAAACAGCCTGTTCTCTGTAGAGCTCACAAGAGGGACTTTTTTTTTATTTATTTTTTTACTTTCTGGCTGGAATTACAAAACCAAGGCTAGATTTTTAGCAGCTATAATTTTAAGCTTAATTGGGTCATATTTACGCATCTTTACTGTGACTGATTAATTTCCATCAACTGAATCAACGGAAAGTCCATGTAACTAACAGGCTTTAATAAGAACCAATATTTTCTTACTGAACAGTATTGAGTAGAATTTATGACTCAGACCTCAAAGTGTTCATACTTTTTTTTTTTTTTTTTTTTGCAACTCGTAGGGAAATTAATTGGCCACGCTTGCTGTCGAGTGCAGCCTGCTTGTTCCTCATAGTTAGCAATTATTGGCTTTGACTTCAACCACCTTGTAATTGGATAAAGCAAATCTAACAGCTGGACGGATGGTGCGTCAGTGGAGAACGTTGGATTTTTGAGTTTGCCTTTCTTTCCTTTTGATATTGTTACTTAGCTTTATTCAGCATTGTTTAGATTCTCTATCACCCGGAGATCGCCTGAAGACGCTACCAGACAGACATTGAAGCCGAACGCTGGTGGACACACTGAGACATTGGTCTAAATTCACTGGCAAGAATAATTATTCTTTATGCTTCATAGTCACTTTATGTCCTTGGAACAACTTTAAAGATCCAATTTAAATCAAACAAAATGTGATTTGGGTTTTTTTTTTCCCGGCACGATGACGCACAAACAAGGAAATGGAGGTTGTGAGTGAATGAGAATGATCATGTAGGTCCAGCTCTAATCACATAGGATCTTTCTCTCTTATCAAATTTGCTCTCTATTCTTAGATTTTATCAAGTGGACCAAAGCTTTTCCACTAGATGTGCTGAAGGAAACTAGACTTGACCTTGTGTGGCTGCTTCAGACGGAAGCATTGTGCAGCTTTCGATCAGATCTCCACACAATAAAGCTCAGATTTGACTGTCAACCCCCCCCCCCACACACACACACACACACACACACACACTTATTTTGCTTATCTTATCTTATACCATTTCTGCATTGAATTATTAAAGATCCCTTCAGCAGCCACTGCGGCTCAGTGAGACATTTAACATGGACAGCATCAGGACAAATGTGACACTTGCGCTTGAGGCCGAGAGTTTGAACCGCTGGGGAGTGGCTGGCGTGCCATTAGACCTGTCAGCCGGACGACATATATCATAGTGGAGCTCCTCTCCTGCGTAGCTCAAGATGAGGTCTTGTCCGCTGTAAATTACACCACCAGAGTCATCATCGGGGTGTCACTCTCGTACAAATGAGGTCTGCGGAGGCCCGAACGCAATCTGGAATCGCCTCTATATTTGCTCCTAAGCGTGAGAATAATGGAAGTTGATTACAGTCTTCCTCAACACATGTTTTTTTTGTTTTTTTTCCCCATGTCACGTTGTGCGCCACGTGAAATGGAGGAGAAATAGAGGCCATGAATTTTCACTTTTATTTTTTGTGTCGCTCCACCCGACTGGCCTTTGATTAAACTTGAGTGGAAGTGGATTAACAGCCAAATTATCGGTGTGCATATTATTATTCAGTTTTATGAAGAAGAAAAAAATAAAGCATCAACCGGTAACGGGTGTGTGTTTCACGCCGTTTTGTTCAGTCGCCTTTCGCCCCTCAGACAGTCGACATTTTAAGCTCTGCTGGACCACGTTCAGACTCCAGGGTCAGGCTTAATCAAATTATTGAGAGCTCCACCGCCTCTCCTGTCAGAAAATCATTAATAAGTCGTCTCCTTCACACACACACACACACACACACACACACGCACGCAGGGCTCCCTCCAAACCTTTTTTAATGTGTTTGATTTGAAACCTTTAGAATTTCTCTCCTTTGAAACTGTTGAAAGCAATTACGGGCTCAGGGTAGGAGTTGGCTGAATAAGGGAGGAGGCGGGGCCACTAACATTTCATTCGGAGTGTACCTTGAAGTAAAAAATGGGTCATTGCTGCTACTAAAGTCGTGTGTGTGTGTGTGTGAACGTGCACAGAATGAACAGTATCTTTCTTGTCTTTATACAAATGATTGAAACTGTAAAATAATTTTTCAGCCTCTCAGTCCCAAATTGAAATCAAGTGTCTCCTTTAATCTTGCAGCAGTCGGCGGTATTAAGGTTACATGAGGAGCAAAGCTGCGACTGAAGTAAAGCCACTCCTCTAATAAAAGATCACAAGTAACTGGGGGACAAAGATCTGCCGTTTGTCTGAAGGGTTGAGTTTATCTGACGGGTTGGGTCAGCAAAAGCTACGAACACGACAGAGACCATTTCAGTCTGTGGATTGTTCATTGATAAGCTGATTCAGCAGTTCTAAATGTCACAGTGTGAAGCAGGGCTCTGCAGCCCCGGGATCAGGAGGCTCTTATGTCGATTCAAAGTGGCTCCGAATTTAGATTTGAATAAAAAAAATGTTTTTTTGATCATATTAAACGTTCAACAAATTCTTACCGACCATCGTAGAGCATTTCTTTACAATTAGAGAGAGAGCGTTGGTAATGTGAGAGGATATGGAGAGTTTACGTTGCCGATGGTTCAATCCACTCGGAAAAGTTTTTGTGTTTCAGTATGCGGAGTAAAACTTTGGAACAGACTGGAAATACAAATCAAGCAATGGTCAAACTATTTCACACATTTAAACTGTTATATAAACTTCAGGTCTGGTCACAGTAAAGAGAGAGTGGGTCATGATTTTATATCAATATTCTGTCTACTAGTGTTGATATGTGCTTTAGTTTCCTTACCGTTGTTGGTATATTGTTTAATACCATTGCTGATATTGTTTATTTATTTTATTGCTGTAGGATTTATTTAATATTGATGTATAGATGATTGGAAAATCAGTCTTGAGTCCATCATTTACAGCAAAATGGAAGCTGTAACAGTAAAGCTCATTGTGTAGAATGTTAATTGAAAACGTGGGTGTGATTAAATAAGTTTTCTTCTTCCCGCTGCCTTTCAGGCAAAATTGGCGTTTGGTTTCTTTCTATGTTAAATGTGAGTTGATATGAGAACCATGTGATGACTTTGGCTCCAAGGTGGAAGGGTTTGTCTGGAATAAATACATAAAAACAATACATTACAAAACTCTGCTCATCAGAAGAACTTATCTCCTTAAAAGAGGGCACACAAAGTTAAATAAACAAAATGGCAAATATAGATAAAAACACAGCTAAAAAAGACTGAATTTGTCAAACAGGGAAAAAAGATGTTTAAAAGAGTCAAAATAACTTTAATAACAAAATAGAAATGCTAAAAATGCCTCAAAACTGTTTAAACAGCCAAAATGTATAAATGATGCATGAAAAGCATCATTGTGGACATTTAAGATTTTATCTTCTTAGTGGAATTAATCTCCCAGTGAAGGTAAACACTCCCTGGTAGTTTTTTGCATTTTTACAACGTTACATTTAGATTATACACAATTCTGAAAACAGATAATCACACCGTGGCTTTAATTCAACTCAAACTACAAGAGATTCTTTAAATTATTTTCTAGTGAGAAATTCAAGTTGTCCAGGAGAAATCAAAGAAAATCCACAATTTTACAAATGTAAACACAGAAATTGAATGAAAGTACAGGGGGCACAGAGTCGCAGTATTTCATGCGATCATTGTGGAGTTCCAACGTGAACTGTAACGGCAATTATTGACAAACAGGGGAGTCAAACACGTTTGCTCTCGTGTTGTGCAGTGAGACATTTAGAAAGCTGGTCTGCATCTGTTTATGATTTGTACCTGCAAAACGTGTCTTCGCTGTGTTTGCGCTCATGTGCTCGCGCAGCGAGTGATCGATCCTCTCACCTCGGACTGGAAAAGAAAAAGAAAAAAGATGTCTTGTTGTGTTTTCTTCCTCGGCGTTGCTTTGAATAATTGCCACGCGGGGGGGGAAAAAAACTGCGGTTTGATTGATCAATCGCCGCGACCTGCTGAGCTGAGTCAGCAGGAGTCAAAAGCCTCTCAGCCCGAGATCAATGGACTTTATTAGATGGCGAACCACAAAACAAAGCTCACACTTTTCTGGGTTCTGCTGAGTGCAAAGTCTTGATAAAGTATTTTACCGGTTGTTTACTGATTATGATTCTAAGCAGGAAGATTTGTCCGCCATAGAGCGCAGCAGGCCGGAGTTACGTGATGCACCTGAACGCATCACGCAGGGCTGTCAGCTGCCGGAGGGAGGGGTTATTTCCCTCCATGATGTCATGACAGAGTCGGACACGACGAGGTCAGGAAGACAAATGTCCCTTTTAGCAGAAATATTGGAGAAGCAGAGTCACTCCAAACAATGTAGATCCAGGCGGAAGTGAAATCTGACGCTTGTTAACCTGTAAAAATCCATAAACTAACAACATCATTGTATTTCTTTTTAAAAAGGGGTGGCGCTTATAGTCCAGAAATTACGGTATTCAATATATCGCTAATAGATCCCAGCAGCCTAGACTCCGAGTCATACTAGTCATATGTAATGTGAACAGAAACCCAGCAGAGATCCTCCTCCTGTTGCAGGAAGAGCAACTAGAGTTCCTTTGTGCTCCTGTGGAGAAAGTCGGATCACCAGCAGTGAACGCGGCGAGCAACTCGTCTGCCTCTGCAGTCACTGAGCTGCCAGACAGTGATGGACACCAGCCCCGCGCGAGCTGCCAGCACGTCTTTTAAAAAAATAAATATATATATATATATATATATATTTCTGTAGTGCTTGACAAGCGTCAGAGCTTTCTCTCAGTCTCGCTCTGATTGTTATTTATCTGACTGCTGAGCTGACAAACGCTTGTTTGCATTACGTCTCACTGCCACGTTGTTAGTTGCAGAATAATCGTACTTTTTAACACAAACCACGGGAAGTTGTTTCACCAAAGTGACGGCTTGAAATCCTGCTGGTACAACTCCTGGGTTCCTTCTCGGCTTTTCAACATAATTTAATTATTTATATAAAAGTTTAGTTTTTCATTCTGATAAGTAATTTTTCATAATTTTTTTTTATTTTGAAATGCTCTTACATTAAATAACTTGAATTTACTGATTTTCTTTGTTTTATTATTTCGTTGTTGTTTTTTTAACAACTTTAGTTTAGAATTTTTTGTGTTCTTTATATTTATTCAAAAAATTTTCCCTGAGTTGTCATGGCGACTCTCAGCATAACTTTCTTTGTTTTGTTTTTATTTGTTTTTTTTCTGATAATGTGTTATATAAACTGTTTTCTTGTCTTCATTTGTTTTGTATTTGAATTATACTCTTGTATTAAGAGTCACATTAATACCGTGGCTTTGGAAACATGCCGCCATTTTTTTGTTTTTGTTTTGTTTTGTTGAGTCATTTCCTGACGTCTGCGTCTCTCTCTCCTCCTCTCGTTCATCAGGTCCATCTCCTGAAGGACCAGCTGAGTGCCGAGGCCACGGCCCGGCTGGAGGCCCAGGCTCGAGTCCACCAGCTGCTGCTGCAGAACAAAGACCTGCTGCAGCACATCTCGCTGCTGGTGAAGCAGATCCAGGAGCTGGAGACAAAGATGTGCGGACCAAATTCAAGTGAGTGCAACAACTGAATGACTTCTACTTTTCCATTCACCCCACCATTTTTTTAAATGCCACGGACACCACCGGTGTTTCGGATTAACTGGATTCCCTGTTAACTGGTGACCGGCTTCTTCCAGCGTTTCCTTTTCACTGCAGATGTTAAAAAAAAACAAAAAAAAACGAGCGAAATCTGTAGCTGTCCTGGCGAACGCCGTTTAACAACATTTCCATTAAAGTTTAAAGTATCGTTTTGTTTGTCTTAATTTATCATCGGCTGCTGGTGGCAGAAGTCACCAGTTAACAGGGGCGCCAGTTAAACCGAAACACCAGACACTGCATTACGATCGTAACAATCCAAATTTTGTAATATTGATCATTTGAGCTGATATCTAACGCAGAGTTGTACCTCCACTCATCCATATTGGATGTTTGCTCTGCATCAAGAGATACAGATTCTATCAGGCGTGATTATTTATGCATAGCGCAGTGGTACTATATTGTAATGGGAAATGAAGGAAACTAAGTCGAGTCGAGGCGGGCCGAGTAGGTACCAGTGGAAAAGCACCAACTGTCTGCTCTTTCTGTATTTGTAGGATTGTTTTATTTTAGTTTTTAATGGTTTTCTGCCATTAATGGCACTGCTAATGCTCAAAACGCAAGAATTAAAAGTAGAATTTAAAGTAGTGTATTGTGCATTAAGTGTTCTGCAGTGTGAATACGAGGACATTTATAAACAATTTCAACCTGTAATACGCCTTTAAACACTTATAGGACAATCAGTGCAGTTTGTGTAAACTAAACATTTTGTTATTGTTTGAAGCAAAGTGGCAAAAAACTGAGCAAAGTCATGATTTCTGGTTTTAATCAAATAAATTCTCCAAATGAGCATTTAAAAAAAAATAAAACATGGAAAAAAATATCCAAAAGGGCATAAGAAAATACACTATTTTACCAAAAGTATTCACTCGCCTGCCTTCTGACACATATGAACTTCAGTGACGTCCAGTTTATAAAGGATTTGATATGAAGTCCTCGTCCCTGGTCGGTTTTGGCATCAGAGCATCAGTGCTAGGTTAAAATCTCCACACACAACCAGGTTATCAATACAAGAGTGGAGCGTGTGAACACCTTCACCTATGTACAACATGTTCACACCTGATGGGAATTCCTACAGTAAATCCTGTGAGTACCGTTGTGAGATTGTATTGAGTTCTTCGTTGTTGTTTCTTTGCCTCGGGCCCTGCAGCTTTTTTAAAAAAAAAATTTTTTTTTTTATTTCCGTCCTCTCCGTCTGCCTCCTCACAACTTTTATATGTACTTTTACTATTTACTTTTTAAATTTTGCGAGTGCGGCTTATATTCAGGTGCGTTCAATAGTCTGGAAAATACGGTAAAACCATAGTTTATAGTATCATAGTACTGTGCTGTGACACATTGACTGAGGTGTCAACATAGTGTGGCCTAATGTAAGGCTGATTCACTCATCGGTTAGTGGAGGAAGATGCTCTATAATGTGGATGTTAGTGGAGGAAGATGCTCTATAATCTGGATGTTAGAGGAGGAAGATGCTCTCTAATGTGGATGTTAGTGGGAGGAAGATGCTCTATAATCTGAACTCTGAACAGCGAAGCCCAGGCCGGACTTGAACTCAGTATATTCTCTTTGTGTGGCGAGAGTGCAAACCACTACACCATTTCTGGCTCCTAGAAAGTGTCTAATCCAACAATTACTGAATTAATTTTCTCAAGGCCTCAGACGCTTTGCGGAGCCGCCACCTTGAAGAATACAGAGCCGCCGACGCAATCCAGATTTCAAATAGCAAGAAATGAAACCAGATTGAAGGAGTGCTCTAAGAGGCGGCCGTAGACACTGATTGATCATGCTTTAGTGGGTTATTGGAGAAACGCTGCCGTGACCACAGCCGCCGTCGTCCACGACTGAGCGAACCAGAAACTTTTCAGAGTCATCTTTCATGTTTATTCTGATTCCGAAAAGATGGAGAGGCTCATCTTTTTGAGTTTTTTTTTTTTTTTGTTTTCTTTGTGCTGCAGGTCTGTGAAGGACAGTGCGAGGCGTGTTTCTCTGAGCTCCCGTGATGATGATGATGAAATGCTTTGAAATGTTTGTTTTATTTATTTATTTTAAATTTTTTTTGCTGCTTACATAGATTTATTGGTGAAAGAGTGATTTATTTTGTTTGTAATCTTTCATTTGACACGATACCCATGTATCTGTATTATACATAATGTACATTATTCCCGGAGTGGCAGGCGAGTTTAAGTCTTTCCATTATGACATAGAATATTTGACCCCGTCTCTCCTCGTTCATCACTCCTCTATCTGGCGTCATTCTCCTCATTTCACGTCTCCCCCGCCTTTCCTTCTCCCTCCACAGTGGGCTCCCAGGACAGTTTGCTGGAGATCACCTTTCGCTCCACGGTACCGCCGGTGATCTGCGACCCCACGACGCCCAAACCCGACGTGTCGGCCCTCGACCTGCCCGCCTTCGGCGCCAACGACGGCTCCGGCAACGTCTTCTCGTCGTCCAACGGGACCCTGGGGAGTCCACTAGGTAGGGAACAGTGTCTACTCAAGCTCGAGTGCTTCCGTTTCCTCCCAGGACCGCCGGGACCTCCACCTCCCCGACTCCCCTCGCCTCTCTCGCCGCTCAAGACGAACAGGCCACAGATACAAAGCCAAGACGAGCCCCAGAGTCCGGGAACAGTGTTTTCCCGCGAGCTCAAATCTCTGGGCTGCCTGGATTTCGCCAGGTTCCGCGAGTCGGGTATCGCCTCGGAGTACGAGTCGAACACGGACGACAGTGACGACAGGGAGGACGACGACGAGGAGGACGATGAGGGGGAGGAGGAGGAGGAGATGGAGATCTTTGGCTGGGGGACGGATGAGGAGACGGTGAGGCTGCTGAACGTTCTCAACAGACAAGGAACTCCTGATTGTCTGGGAGACGAAATCGCAGTGTAACGCTGCGAGAATCCAGATCGAACAGACCGTTCACTCGACAGAACTCAAGTCAGACTCGCAGGGAGCGAAGCGACCTCCATGGGTTCCACACAAACAGTACACCTCGACTTGTGTTCATGGTAATATGTATTGATAAAACACATCCTTATTAGACTGAAGTACATCTGTTCTGAGGTGCATTCACACTCGAAACTCAGCAAATCGGGCGGCGGTCAGTAAGATTTAAGGCCTTTGTTCTCAGGCTTTGTTCACACTGCAGGGAGATCAGACCCAATTCAGATTTCCAAAACTTTGCCGTGTAAAAGCAAAACTTTTTCTTAAATCCCAACTAAACCGAGCCTGTGAAGAAAAGTGAAAGGACAAAATAATAATAATAATAGTGCATTTTGTTTGTATTGCACTTTACATTCATGAATCTCTAAGTGCCACAAACAATATAAGCTAAAAGCAGCAATTTTAAACCTTTAAGAAACAGCAGTAAAATCAGTAAGAACACTATAAAGAAAAAAAACTGCAATGAAAATCAATAAGAGCTGCAAAACAGGAATATATTTTTATTTTATTTTATTTTTTTTTTTTAAACAATCAGCAGACAAAGACATTTGCCTCAGGCGTTCAAGCTCCAGCCAGGGAACTGTGGTATCCACCTGACCAGCTGACTCACACACAGATTTCAGATGAAGGGAGAGCAGAACACCCACATACACATATATAAACACAAAAAAACCATTCGAGCCGTATTCACCCAAAGATTTACATTCACTTCAGATCGACACTAAATACAGAGACGGAATCAAAATAGAAATGGAGAATGACTGAGTGTCGCACACGTGTCCTATTCATTCCGTGAATATTATTTTTGTCAAGTCGAACTTCAGCCGCTGCACGTTGAGTCTGAATGCACCTTGAGAGTATTATTACCTTGAGTACTCTCAGTCTGTCCCACAGCTGGTTTAGTCTGATCTATATTCACACACATGCATCCACTCGGATTCTTTTCAGATCGCTTTCCTTCTTGTTCACCCGCAGACCTCGTACCCCGTGCGTCACTCACCCGTCACTCACCCGAATACTTTTCAGTTATCGAGTTCTTAGCTGACAAAGAGTAATCGTCTCTCCTCCAAGTTTTTTTTTTTTTTTAAGAGGTCAAAAGATAAACACGTGTGGACGTGAAGTCGATCCAGCGGCGTAAACAAGCGGTTTGACGGTGTACATACACAATAGTTCAGGGGTGAGCTTTTATTTTGTCAGGATTGGGAGCGCAGCCGTCGGGAGGCGGCCGCAGGGTTTTCAACTGAAGAGAGACGAGGACTGATGAGCTCTCGTCTTTGCTGAAGTGAGAAGTGACTCGTATTTAACGGAGACCCGAGCTCAACCCGTCGAAGATCTTTGTTACTTGTCTTGGTGTTTAACAGGCGAAACCCTCTCCTGCTCTGTTCGTATCTAATCAAAGACTTATTTTTTAGAGAAAAGAAATCTGTACTTGTGTGTTCAGACCTTGTTTTCTAAACCGACCCTCACTGGTGTGTTGAATTAATCCGTCCTTGACTTCTTCTTTTCTTTCTGTCTCCTCGTTCGACTCGGTAGTCGTTTGCACTCTTTTTCACTTGTCCACACATTTTCCCCGTTTTTTTTTTTTTTGGTTTTTTTGGGGTTTTTTTAAATTTATGCAAAGCTGGGATTAGTCGGACCTCGAGGAACGCTGTTTGTTTTGTTTTATTCATCTCGTAAACAAAAACACTAAAACTCTCCCCGCCCCCACCAAAACAGCGGCTCACTGATGACGGCCAAAAGTGGCGTCATTTGTTTGAACCGGAGCTGTGTGTATGGCCCCCAGGCACAATGCAGTATTAAAGTATTCATTTTGTTTCACACGGAAAGCCACTGTGTTTTATTTATTTATTTTGGTTTTCCCTACTGGAGCTCCGGTTTATCAAGAGCCACGCTCCCGTCTGGTCAATGCAGACCGTCTGCGGGACGCCGCCGAGGTTTAGAGGGGGAACCGGGCCAAATCTCAAAAGTGCTCGCAGTCTTTTGCAAAGAGCTTAAGCCTGATAGGATCAAACCAATCGGCAAGAGTCCAGTGAAGTGACTCCCAGCTAACCGCTTGCGCTTCAAAGGTGTTTGTGTTGGAGGATCACACAGATCCTATCTAAGCTGCTGTTTCGTTAAAGTTCATTTGGCAATTTATGTGAAGTCTGCACCAGTGTGTGTGTGTGTGTGTGTGTGTGTGTGTGTGTGTGTGTGTGTGTGTGTGTGTGTGTGTGTGTGTGTGTGTGTGTGTGTGTGTGTGTGTGTGTGTGTGTGTGTGTGTGTGTGTGTGTGTGTGTGTGTGTGTGTGTGTGTGTGTGTCTCGGTGATGCGTCCTGTGTGAGCTGATGGCTCTTAAAACTGTGGTCATCGATCACCTTGTAATCCCCTATCGAGGCTTCGCCGGTCTGAAATGGCAAGACGAGAGGAAACGTGACATCAGAGAATTCTATCTTGGAGGAAAAATACCTGTGATCTGTGTGAGATCCTGGAAAGGGTGGAAGTAAAGTACCTGCAGAGAAACTGTCACAGCAGAATCCTCGAACGCGACACCACCGGTGTGCAACTTACTGTCAGGGTGAGGGTTACTTTGGAAAGGGATTCTTGTTACCTCGATTGACCTAACGATTTGCACATGACTGTTTTATTCTAGTGGTGATGCATCAACTTAGCTGTCAGCACTGATTTACTCATTGGGTTCAGCTGAAGTTACATCAGTTATTGGAAGACGATGCTCTATAATCTGGATGTTGGCGCTAAAACTACTGGATTTAAGTGATATAATCCAGCTTCCACATGGGTCTTATTGGTCCAAAAACGTCATCTTCAAAGTTTATTCCCTCAAAATCCACTTTTCTTTAAATTTTCCTCCATTTAAATATTGGATCACAGGAGCTGCATTCAGAATCTGCTGTGTCTGTGTGAGCTGGACTGGCTCCGCCCACACATGCCCATCTTGGGAAGAGGAGGAAGTACTTCCTCTCGTGGTGCCATGTGCCAGAGCAGAGCTGCCTCATTGTGGGAGGAGTCAAAGGCAGGAGCCTACCTTGATAGGGATTGGCTGGTTAGAGCAACACACTTTTTAAAACTGAAACAAGCCAGGGAGAGAGAGGACAGACTGTCTTCTCTTCTGGGGCGGAGTTCCAGATATGGGGACGATTATTACTGTAGGAAAATGTACATAGTATTTAATCTTTATTTTACCTCAGAACACATATCTTACCAGAATAATCATTGTTGGGCACAAATGAAATATATCACACCTGAGAGCAGTGACCAAATCAGACATTGTGTAATTCACAGATTCAGTTTTATTGAAAAATAAACAAAAAATTACTTTCAGAAGTTTCAGTATTCAATCAATCATCTGTGTCTATTTTATAAATTTTTTTTACATCTCTTTCATTTTGTAATCATCAATAACAGTCGACTTATGTCTGAACTCCCTGACCAACATGACAGACAATCTAATAAAAGCCAAAATAGCACAAAAATTCAATTTTTGTTCGAACTCGCCTCTTCTGACCTTTTTTTTTTCTTCTTCATCTTCTTCTTCTTCCCCTTCCTCCTGGGACGTTCCTAATCTTCGGTTGCAGTTAGATGCAAATTTCAATAATTTAAATAACGTTTGACTCGCTGATGCAATGTCAGCTAATGCAATCATTGAAATGTAATGAAACAGCCTCAGACATTGACCCCAAAAGAAAAAAACCTGTTACGAAAGATCATTGCTTAGATCTTCACACCGATATTGTAATAATTTAAACTGATGACCTCAATATCACGACTCAAAAAACTGCAGTTAATCAGAGCGTGTGCTACATTATTGAGAAGAAAATCGACTCTGTTTCATTCTGAATCAGAATTCTGACTCATGCGGCGAGGTTAAATGCAATCCCAGAGACTGTGTGGAGCTTTACGAGACTGAGATCACAAAAGCAGGTTATTGTATTTTTTTGCTGTTTCTTCACTCTCCTAACCTGAACTCGAGTCACAATCGAGATTATTTAAGGCAGTCAAAGCGACAAGCGCAGATGAAAGTCTGACAAAAGCGAGCCGGTCCCCAGCATTCATCCATCTTGGTGAGCTGTCGTTTCTCCTAAAGGATGAGGAAGCTGCTGCCCAAACAGTGAAGATGCCTTTTCAAACAACGCGTCGTAAACGGAGGAACAAAGTCACAGAGATACCAGGAACTGATCTGTTAATGTCTCTAACTGCTTCTACTGCCTGTCAGACGTCTGACTTGTTTTTAGTATGGGGTCTAAATGTCAACAGAAATCTAAAACCACAGCGGATTTGCTTGATATTCATTAGTCTCCAATAAGTATTTAAACACAGTTACGAACAAAAACAGTCGCAGATCAGTGAAGAATTTAAAAAGTTCAAAACACATAAAGTGGAAACCTCCAACAGGCCTTTGCAGTCTCTATGTCAATCAGAAACAGTGGGAGAATGTGCTGGTGAGCTGCAGGAAGTATGGAAGTGAAAAAAGGAACTTGATGGAGGGATTGAGGAGGGGAGGAATGGATGGAGGGGGAGAATGAAATACTGGGGAGGGAAGGAAGAGGGAGAGGCAGAAGATGTTCAAATGGGTCCCTAAAGGTGATGGAGGGTTATGGAGGTGGTGCAGCGAAGAAGATGGAGAAGAAGGGAAACAGTCATCAGGGTCGGAAAGCTGCTGATAGGAAAGAGAGGGAAACAGTCATCAGGGATGACAGGAGTACTGGGTGGGAAAACAATAGATAAAACCAGCAGATGGCGATATTGCAAGTCTCAACTACCATTAAACCCAAAAGAAGAAGAAATAAAGTCACTAGTTACTAATCTATCGAAAGTGCAGGCAAAAATAAACATCTGCCAAAAATCAATAGGAAACCTTGTGATGACCAATTCAAAAATACAGTTTAAAACCAATTTACAAATCTAACAACAAATCTAGCAAGAAGCCTGGAATTGAAGCCCAGACCTAAAAAAAAAAAAAAGACGGCCGCCCATCTAAGACCATTTAGAAACGCCATGACAGGAAGACTAACTGTGAACCCACTGAGGAACCACTCAAAATATAGATGTACATAGAAACTAGTCCAATCAAATCAACCTGAACCCAGATTAAAAATCACCCAGAAACCAAGTTTGGACAAAGTCCAGCCAACTCCGAAATTCAGTCTAAAAAGTTTTGGAAAATGTCATAAAACAGTTAAAACCAAATCGAAAACTGAACCGAAAAGCAGCTGAAAACTATAGAGGAACCGAAGAGGTTTAAACACAGTGAAAAATAGACGAAGAAAGCAGTTTAAATTCAATAGCCAGTCAATACCATATTAAATGCAGGTATTGTGGGTTTTTTCAGTATTTGGTATTGCAGTGTCAAACAGCCGATATTAAACATCACTTTTGCTGCATTAACGTTATTGTTTTTTCTCTGAATTATATCAAGAAAGTCTTTAAAATGCTCTAAAAACAATGTGCAGACACCTCCATATTAATGTGCAACAAGTTATTTCACTCCGGGCCGTTAGGAAAATCACGGTCAGGCCGGTGCAAGGGGGAAGAAAGGGGGTCTTCGTTACATAAACAGCCACTGTATTCAGTAACCACGTAAACAAATAAAAAGTTAATGCCTCCTCAGACAAACCACGCCGAGATGCCAAGGCTGGGTGAACTCGGCGCTCGTTTCATCTTTTGTTGGGAAGCATGAAACACAAAGTAACTCCGGCACTCTGCTCGAGCCCGGAGGCTCAGCAGTGTGAAATGAAAACCAAATAGAATTCAGAGAAGTGTTAACTGCTGTTGTGTTGTTTTGAGTTTTTTTGTTAGTTTTTTTTTTTCCAGCGTAATAACAGTTGAACTGCTTCAAAGAAACAAACAAACAAAAAAAAATTGTCAATGTCTTTGCCTTTTTCTTTGATTCTTTGAATATCATTGGTTTTTCGGGTGATTTGAAAAGCCGTTTCATGGCTTTTAAGCAGGAGGTGTCAGAAAGGTTACCTCACTTTCTATCATTTTGAAGCAGTAATAGTAATCCTATTGTAAGTGTCTCACGACGGTCTAACCTCACGTTTCCCTGTTGGTGGGTGGACAGTCAACATTAACGTTAATGTCTCTGGCAACCTTCAAATCCATGGAATGACCTCTGAACTACAGACTGTGTGAAACTGAGAGCTTGTTCCAGAATAGAGGAGTCTGACGACTGACAGCTCTGCCTCCTGATACACTTTTAGAAACTGTACGAAAACCTCCAGCAAGTATCACTCTGAGAACCAAGTGTTCTGATGTGGTACTATAGGACTAGCAGCTCTTAACGATATGGTTATTAAGAGCTTTATACGATTTGGACGTTGAGTCCTCTTCCACGGTAGAGACGGTGCCGTCGTCAGTCAGATATGGCTGTCATGGGAGCTTTATGGTGGCGCTTTAGCGCCGTTCTGTTGTTATACAGTGCCACCTAGTGGTCCCGGATGGTGTGTACCGGTATATTTTGTGTCCTAATTCACGGCGTGAGCAACTAAAAGAAGTGTCACCTGTCGTCGACAAAGTCCGGTATTAGAAATCGATGCATTCTCAGCAGTCAGCCTTCGTCTTCCGTATGTTTTCTGGTTTCACTAAACTAACCACTTGATCTGTTCTGCTTTGACTCTTTAGCCTCTCCGGTCAAAAGTCTCTTCCCCTTCATTTCGTATCATCTTTATTTCCTTCACATGTACTCGACCTTTACCTGACTCTCCTGTCATCTCTCGACCTCCATGTTCCCAGCGACCTCTCCAAAATGTCAGTTCTTCTACGCCGCATCTCGTACAGCTGCTTTCTTCATTATTCATTCATGTTGTTGTGGCTGTGAAAAAAACGAAACAGCCTTGGCTTACTGTTTCACCTTGCCGGAGAGGTCAGCGAATACCGTGTATCATCCACTTTTATTTTCTGTATGATATGTATTTCAGGAAAAAGAAATTCACACACATATATACATATATATTGGGGATTTATGGTGAGTGCGCGCTGAGCAGAGCAGAGAAAGTTTTTCTTAATGTGGTGGTTTGAAAATGTGACCTCATTGTCACTTCCTTAAGTAGATATTGATTGAGGCTCTAATGAATTTACCGTATGCGACAGTTAAAACGTGGAGAGGAAACCCAATTTGAGTAATTTTATTTTTGTGTGTGTGTGGAAGTGAGGTCATCCACCACACTTCAGAGCCAGCAGGCAGCTTGCACTGTTGGACGGCTTCTACGCCCCACAGCGGTGTCAAGCTCTGACATATTGGTTGGTTTTGGCGTCAAATTCAGTTTGTTTTTGTTTTTTGTGGTTTTTTTTGTTTGTTTGTTGTTGGGGTTTCCCCCCACACCCCCACCCCACCCCCGTTGATTGACGGACTTCCTGATGTCCTGACATATCAAGTGAGCATTATTAACACCTGCTGTGTCCTACATGCAGTAGATTTTTTCCTAGTGCAAATTTTTACTTTCAATTTGAAATATCTGGTAAGTCTTCACATGCCGTCTGTAGTTGTTTTCAACCTCCTGGCAAAAATGCCTGACAATCATGGGCAATGTCCCTACATGAAACACTGGACAACCGTAAGAGCAGCTTCAGCCACACACTCATCCAGCCATGAAAGGATTGACAGTGTTCAGGGGCTGCTGCAGGTCATCAGCAAATATGTTTCAACTTTTTAAAATGGGGCAATAGAAGCGTACTTCTGCCACTTGTTGGCTGCGATCGCCTGCCCATAAATTGACTTTATAGCCGCTCATCAAAATGTTCCATAAATAATTCAATTTACCTCGTACCTGCACGCGGGATGCTGCAAACCACTGAGTCCGTCTGGCTCCTAAATCTTTATCTGCACCTCAGTTTGTCCCTCGCACACACTCGGCATTAATTAAATGTCCGACAGGTCTTGTCTTTGCCGCTCGGGGGGCCACGTTGCCAACCGGTCTGATGGAGCAGAGCAGGCTTTGGTGACTCGCATTGATTTCCCCGTCACACCCGTGTGTTGTTTGAAACTGGGGTTAACTACTGGGACAGCAAAGGAGCGGCTCGAATCAATACACAGCTCAGTCTGTCACCTGCAGCGACACACACACACACACACACACACACACACAGTCAGGCACAGTCAGGCACAGTCAGGCACACTAAGTAACAGTCTCCAGCACACATGTCTGCATGCACTGCATCTCAGAAATATTCTGTTCGGATTTCAGAGACACTTTTTCACGGCCACTTTCTTGAATTGGCTCTAAGGGGCTCTATTAACTCGTAGCTCATCAGACATTTTTTTTCTTTAACAGCCATACCTTCACAGTTTTTAAAATACCACTGCGGGGACGGGATCGATGTCTGTGACTCAATCAGGAACAGCGTTTTGAAACTTTTGGTTCCAATTTAGTGTAAAAATCTGCAAAACACCTTAAAAAAAAACCTTAATGAGGGATCACACCTTATTACAAAAATCCTCTCGTCATTGGACCCCCTGTCCTCTTTTATAATTGACCAAAGATGAATGACACACGGTACTAAAAGTAATCTGTAGATGCATGTAATGGATCCATCTGAGGGTGCCTCGAAACATTGATGGATAAACACGAGCTGAGAAAGATACGTAGATGCCTTGATAAATCTGTAGACACAGACGCATAGATAGATCTATACTAGAGCTACACATTATTCAGTGAACATGCAATATACAATTACGGTGGCCCAGAAGGGCCAACGGCACAGCACAACTGCAAAAAGTCAAAACACAACTGCAAAAGCAAACACAACCGCATAAGTCACAACACAACAGTATTTGTGTTGTGCAGATTCAGCCAACTTTTTCTTATCTACATGAGGTCCTCTCTGCTGCGCATCCCGCAAATGCATTCTAAATGTGATGTACACCAAACATAAAAAAATACCCTCTTTGGTTGCATTGTTCATTTCAAATGTATCACAAACAACCTGAAATATTTCAAACGTAATGAAATTAGGTCGCGGTCGTAATCATGACATTGCGAATAACACGGGAAAATACGATTCACCGCACAGACTTTCATTTCATGTCACAAAGATATTTTTACAGTTTTTTTTTATTCACCTTCACTGTCAACCACTGTTACCAGAAGATGGTTTAACATCTGTCATCCAAATGATCCTGACACCGTTTCAATATTTTCAGAATACAGGCAGAGCCCCCGACCTCGGTCCTGTTGATTATGTGCTTCACTGCTGCAGGAGCAAAACATTTGAAGAAAATCTTTCATTTGGCTGCCAAACGTTTGAATTCCAAACATGTGAGAGCAAAGTTCTTCCGCTGAGGTCCCCCAAAAAAAAAAAAAAACCTCTGAAAAGCCTTGAATCAGAAGAATGGCTGCTGCTGCGTTGCAGCTGTAATTTGGAGGTGTCCTTGTAATTTGTACAGTCCTTTGTGAGTGCACTGTAATTTGGGACTGAGCCGGCTCAAGGTGACCTTAACTCTCAGGAGTTACAAACCAAAATCACTGTAAAGCAAGTTTGATTTCTGAAATAAAAACGAAAAAACGGAGTGACTTCAAGTTCTTCTAGATGAAACCGTCATATCTTTGCAACCGTCATATCTCAGCCGCAGACTGTGACACATTCACGCTTGATTGGCTTGAGCTTTTACAATATTTGTTGTCTCTTTGCATGCAGCACGTATACACAAAGATCTCCGGAGTGCGTGGGCTAAGTGAGCTTTTGAGTGCCTGTTTTGTAAATGTGAAGTAGTGCTGACAGAGGACATGAGGAGTTTGTGGGTCACGTACAAAACAAACACAGCGGATCATCACAGTGTGAAAATTAATGACCTGGTGTGTGCCGGAAGAGCAAAGGGAATAAAGGCCTTTTAAAAGCCAAACAATTAATCCTCTGACCTCAGATTTAATGGCGACAACGAGGAAGGACTCCTCCCTCTGGGGAAGACTCGCGCTAATATTCATATTCGGTTTGTCACATTAACACATGTGTCTTTTTGTAAATTTGCAAAAACATATTTTAATTGCATTATGTGTCATTTCAAGATTATCACTATAATCCTGCTCAGGTTGTCTGCCTGAACTTTTTGTTTAGACATATATCTATATATACAATTAATAGTATTTATGTATGATGGCTGTTGCCCAAGTCATTCATACTCTTCTGTTCTCTAAAAAAAAAATAATAATTTCAATCATCAGTACAAAATAATGTATAAGCATTAAACATATGAGGATCACATTTACATTATTGTTCAATCTTTTTATATTATTGACCAGTTCCTACATTTTTGTAATTACATTTTACGCACCTAGAAATGAGTGAGTTGTATGTGGTGCTATTTAAATAAAGATGAATTGAATTTAACTGAATTTTGGGCTCAGCACTTATAGGTTGCATTATCGGCCAGTTATTACATTTCAGGTTTTATTACATTATATTTCATAACAATTTGGTTACATTTGTTACATTTGTTGTTACATTTGTTGTTACATTTGTTGTTACATTGTTACGTTTCTGTTACATTGTTACATTTTGGGTCATTGCTACATATCGGGTTCTATCGAGGCTTCTGCTTAACGTCACCAACCCTTTGAGTGACCCTTGTATTTGTGTCCGTTTGCACGATGCATTCAGAGACATCAGTGACTGGGTTTCACGGCGTGTGAACATCTGTCTCTCCGCTTTGATGTTCCCTTGATGAAGAGTTGCTGTGCAGCAGCTTCGCATGCTGCGTAACCGAGAACATGTGGAGCTCCAGATGTGAAAGGCTAAAAAGAGCAAACGGGTCTTGCGGTCATCGCCACATCTGTCTGTCGGCCCTTTCGTCTTCTCCCACTTCCCAATTGTCTCTGAATTGGTTCTTTCTTGTGCTTGCAAATATAGTATTCTCACTGTCTGTCTGAAGTAAAGGTTTATATCTGTGGATACCTGGACCAAAAGTAATCCGATTAAATGCTGACCTGATTATATTTGCGTGTTTGCGTTCATGTAAATAGGACAAACAATCCAATCAGGTTGACAAAGAAGTGACCATGTAAATGCAGCTGGTGATAAGAAGCCACGTTGCTGTGAACGCTTGGCCAGTTTTCCCTCTGCTCACTTTTCTGACAACTTCTGCTTCAATCCCCAAAAGTGAGAAGCATCACAAACACGCATTCACCACAGAGTTTGAAAAGAACGTTCTGAATGACTGGATTGAGCGCCTATACTTCCTTAATCTACTGTCTAATTTCTTTTTTAAGCTCACCTAGACATATTCGAGCTCTTTTCATCCACAGGCTCAACTTGTGAATCACATCTACTGTAGAATGTATTACATAACATTGGCTTGATCCACCGAGGCGACACTGATTCATCATCTAATTTACAATCCCTTCTCTGTACCTCTTCCGTGGAGTCACTTTCAGTTTTAAAATGTCTCATCAGCAACATTTATTTTCACGTAATAGGAAGTGTTTTGTTTACCCCAGAGGTGACCTGCAGAGGAAAGGCTGAGGTGTGCTGCTCGAATTGCTCCTCTGTTGACATTCAGGTCCAGGTCGTCCCTGTTTCACTTCTCATCCTGTTTACAAAAAATGTAATCAGCGTCGTTTCCTGCGCAGGTAATGTTGGATTATTCATTGCACGGTCTTAAGTCGGCAGCGGGAGTTTCATTAGCATCAGATGCAGCGGATGAATTTAGTTTTGCAAAAGACAGGAGCCTATCGCAAAGTTTCATTGGTATTTATATTACTCCACGGGTTCTTTGAACCGTCTTCCCAAACGCAGTTTTGCCAATGAAAAACAGTCCAAAAGGAGCAAACTGTGCGAGGAGGTTATCTCGGGTAGAGGAGGAGAAAAAGACGACGGGAAGGAGGAGAGGACAGCTCAGTTTTGTTAATGGGCTCCTGGCTTTTTTTCGTCCCTGGAGACAGAGGGTCAGATTGGGGAGGCTCAACCTGTCACAACGAGACAGATGCCGAGTGATGCTTCCAGGGAAGGAATTCAGAGTTCTCTGTCTGGTTCAGAGCTGTGAAAGTGGAGGGCAGCAGGTTTACACATGTAGAACAGTGGTGGAGGTCAGCGCTGGACACGGAGCCTCGCTCTTATGCAGACTTTATTGTTTTGTTGTGGTTTACAACCTATTTTTCATGTAACCATTAAAACAAGCAGTTGAGATGATCCTTTTTGATAGTTAATTGGTTTTCCTCGTGATTTGGTCTGTTAGTTTTCATGGCTGATTGGTTTCAAGGTCGTTTCCTCATTGGCTGCTTGGTTTCTTCTTCTATTTTGTAAAATTACCTTCAGTTGATCATAATTTGAGTTTTGGGTTGATTCATATTTGATTATGTTGATTAGTGTTTTGTCTTTTTCACTGCTGGATTGAGTTTTGGTTGGTTGGTTGGTTGGTTGGTTGGTTGGTTGGCTGGTTGGTTGGTTCGCTGGTTGGTTGGTTCGCTGGCTGGTTGGCTGGTTGGCTGGTTGGTTGGCTGGTTGGCTGGTTGGCTGGTTGGTTGGTTCGCTGGCTGGTTGGTTGGTTGGCTGGTTGGTTGGTTGGTCGGTCGGCTGGCTGAATTTCAGTTTTCGGCTATTTGTTTGATGTAAGTTTCCACCTCTGTTGATTGTTTTCTTTTTCTTTGGTTGTTGTTTTTTTATGCTTGTTTCTCATCACAGGTTTATTTTTGTTAGTTTGCATGATTGGTCGGTGTGTTGTTCGATTTGCAACTCGTTGTTTTTTAGAATTTACTTTTGCATTTTAATGACTTGGCTGTTTTTATGATCATCCCTCAGTTAGTTGTGCTTTTATTTTTGTTGTTTTTGTTTTTCTTCCTATTTTTATCGATCATTTTCATCTTAGCTTAGGATGATGATCTCTTTTATATATTTTTTTTGTTGTTTATTGATTCAATTAAAGAGTTGGGTCTTATATTTATTGTTTGGCTATTTTATTTTGTTACGACAATGCCGCTTGCACAGTGCGCTGTGACACATGAAAGAGGTCACAGTCGACTTTGCAGGCGACGCCTTAACAATCTGCAGTTCATTTCCTTGACTTGCTGTGATTTCTCACTGAATCGTCACTCAGTGTATCAGAAACGGCAATTTTAGTTAATTAAATTAGATAAAACTGAAATAATATCCCGAAGGGGAAATTAGTGTGGAGAAACGTTATGATGGTGCCAGATATGATGGAGATGGAGAGGACTGAAGATAGTACAACAGATAAAAAGAATGAATATATTGAAATATATATCAGCTCAATTTGAAGCTGTAATCGTTTTGTTAATATTTCAGTTGCTTGTGTGTGTTTGTTAATCAACAGTGCTCGCTCTCTGCCATGCACAAACAAATAAAAAACACATATCACAAAGGCATTGGTGTAGGAAACATCTTTACACATTATTGAAGTAATACATGTCCCATTCAATATAAAAAATTTAAATGATTGAAATAGTTATTGAATTATTTTAGGTAGTTTTTTTCCTTGTACAGAGCTGCCTATATTCCAGTTTTAAGTGTACATATTAAACTACGTCTCCTTCAATTTACCCTGATGCTGAAACTCAGATTTTTGTGTATATTTGGTGACGAAACAAAAACATATTTTCAGTTGGATCTCAGGGGGAATTAAAGCTTTCAATGGGTAAAACAACTCTTTAGATAAAATCTTTAAAAAATTTAATAAAAGAAGACTTCATAATTATAAAAATCCAAATGAAATTGCTTTTTAAAAAATGTTTTAGTCGAGCCACCATTTGAAAAGTTAAAAAAGAATCGCACACTGTGATACAAATGCAAATATTACGAGTACAGATAGGAGCTGGTTTTACTTTAACACCTTCAGGGAGCCAGCGACTGGTTATTCTGCGATACTTCAGATAAAGACATAAATATTAATGAATCACCTAATTTCACA
This sequence comes from Lipophrys pholis, assembly GCF_963383615.2. NCBI lineage: Eukaryota > Metazoa > Chordata > Actinopteri > Blenniiformes > Blenniidae > Lipophrys > Lipophrys pholis. The sequence goes on along the minus strand of NC_137640.1, from coordinate 4,192,099 downwards.
AAGATTACAAGTACAGTCTTTTTTATCTTTTAAGTGTTTTTGCAATTTTTTTTATTTTAATAGCCCGATAGTACCAACAAGGAAAACATGAATGTTTCATTAGACTCTCCTTCAAACATGAAGTCCCGTCGCTCAGCAGGAGACGACTGAAAGCAAACAGAGCGCTGATGTGAAAAGGCTGCATGGCAGTCAGAGTTCAGTCTGATCAATCAGGACCTGCTTCCATTAATCCCGCCCTGCGTTCGTCCCTCAGGAGCCGCTCCCCAGAGCCCACCCACTTTAATCATTCATGGTTTAATGAAAGCGAGTGAAAAATGGATGAGTGGTTCTTATATTTCATGGCGGGGGGGGGGGCATGTCAATAGAAGGCATTATTTTTCTTACAATCCCTGGTTTCAAACCTCACATATGAATTTAAAGTGATACTTTTCACTCTCCGATAGTGTGGAGATAAAACTTACTATATGAGTGCTGATGGCTCTGGTTTAAAGATTAGTGTGTTCATGTGTTCATCCTCTCAGTTGAACTCGGAGCTCTCAGACGATTTCAGAGAAGAAACACGTAAAATATTAAACAATTTAAATGTTTGACAGTGAATTCATCCTTATCACTAAATTCCCTCAGTTATTCAATTTTCAAACACCTTGGCAGATCAGCAGCTTAAAAAATTGTTTTTCTCGCTTTTTGCAAAGCACAAGTCAATCAGATTCAAGCCTGTCGACTTTAAAGAACCTGTGGACTTTTAACACACCTGACTTGATATATTTATCCGTCTGAAACATCTGCTTTAAGGTTGGATCAAACTTTCTTTTCTTTGCTTCTTATTGCTCATTAGAGAGTCACGTGCTTGCAGAAGGATAATCATGGTTCAGCTTGTGTTTGTTGGTGAAACTGATGATCCCTCAAGGTTGATCTCACACCTGTGAGGTACTTATTTATCTCTTGATTCGTCCCTGATGAATGTCAAAAAATTCCAAATGAGGAAACCTGCCTTTGAATGATGATTCCCTCACACCATCATAAAACCTGATTATTCAGCCCTGTTACTGTTTAGTTCTGCAGAAAAATAGAAACCAGGATCCTTCACTGCTGCATACATATGTGCTCACACGTGTAATTTAACTTTTTTTTTATGGTTCTGCCATTTCTGGTGAACAGCAGGATCGTTTCTTCTGAGTGTTGACGCTCCACCTTAAGTTCACACTCACAAATGTGGCTCATTTTCCACTGTGTCTTCATACTTTGGCAATTAGAAAACTAAAAGCGAGCTGCAGTTGGCCCGTGGACCGACGTTTGGACACTTCTGCTCTCGAGAGAGACTTTTCTTTGGGTTAGTATGAGGTATTGAGTACAAATGAAGCTATAATTTAATATATAATTAGTGGGCGATGGAGTCAGAGGCGTGTGACGATTAAAAAAATACATTATTGTTTTTTCTATTTCGGTCTGTACTTAGTCTGAGAAGTGAAGGTGGTATAATGTTAAAATTGATAGTATGAGTAAAGCAAAAACTACTTTCCCTCCATTTAATTGTGTCATGATGTTTTAGCAGGTCAGTGTATGCACAATTAAAACAACATAATTGAGAAATTCTTCCCAAAAGCGATATTTAAAATGATCAACCACTGTAACTGGTTAATATAAAACAATACTAAAAGTTATGAGCTTACTTTGTCACAATACTGTATTTTCTTTTAGCCACAGTATCACTTATCAATATGTTTCTGTGTAAAAACAAACAAAAAATAAAAGCCTTTACAAACCAAATGTCGCAGTTTTAGCTATAAATACGTCTTTTTTTTTTTGAGGTAAGACTGTAATCAGTAAACAATGCAGCTCCTAACGTCCAGGCTGCATCATTTAATCCAAAACGCAATTACTTCCTGATAAGTTTGTCCATGTCTGCTGTTAAAGTGTCTAAACTCATCGTGTAAAAGCATTAATGTGCAGTTTGGACGTCGAGTGTCGCTCAGTGTTTCTCTTCTCTTCTCTTTGGGCGTCACGAGTTCAAACACACAATAAACTCTAATTATACTGGAGGATTAACATGAATTTTCCTTTTGGCAATTTTTTTATTTATTTATTTATTTTTTCCTAATTTTGTCGGTGTTGCAGAAGATTGCGTAATCATTACAGTGAATTCATCGCGGCCGCCCGCTGCTCGTACATGAGTGGGAGTGAGGACTGCTTTCTTCGGTTTGGTGGACTACTTTGTTCAGCGCCTCATGAACGTCTCTTTTAAGTCACGTTGAACTGATTGCTCGTCACAAATGCTATCATCACGGCCGGCGCGGTGGAGTAGTGGTTTAGCGGTTCAAGTGGGTTTTTTTTTTGGTCCGTTACAAGGGCGAGAGGGATTACCTATTGGATTACAACATATGTGTTTGTAATCCATCTACTGTCTGAAAATTGTTGGTAATCCACAGCAGCTCGTTGTAAAGCCTCAGTTGAGGGTTAATGAACAATCATTCTTACATAAAGAGTCCTCCTGGCCTGTTTCTAATTAAATAAAGCATACGGCTCAATACAGATCAGTGGCCCTGTGGGAAAATTCAAGTTCAAGTTCAGAAAAGAATAAAACCACAGTACTGCATTTTGTGCATAATAGAAATATTCTTGTGCGATTCCTTAAGAGACACACGAAAACAAAGAGCACAGGAAAAGCCCGTTCATACCGACAGTGCTGTGAAGTGTCTTGAAAATTGCATGAGAACCGTCGCTTTTGATGAGTAAAGTACGTCTGTCAGTTGTAAATATTTCTTATTTGTTTCCAGGCTGCAGACGAGTCGTCCCTTTTTAGTTTTTATTCAATACGTGATGTAGTTCCTGTGTGGGGCACGGGAGATCCCGAGGGTGTGCGGAGAGGTTAAAGGGAAGTTTAGAAAACAGCAACAAATCAGTTACTGCCGTTTGGGGCCACTCACCAGCAGAGTCGGCAAGCGGAGGCTGTGAAACCGCGGCAACACCGCCGCCGCCGCCGCCGCCACACGTGAACGTACGGCGTCATCGAATCCCAACACACAAACATGCACATGGAAACTCGCCTTGGTTATTTAGTGTAACCTCATGAAGAGATGGCTTCTTCATTAAATGTGCACTGTGCCGTCCAAATAAGCAAATGAAATGAAGTAATTAGTTTGATCGAATATGTGCAAATATTGGAGAAAGGCCGTACATGTCGCACTACATCTTACCAAGTGTAGGCTATGCTAACGCTTCCACGCTGTGAGTCCTTCTCTTCCAACTTGTGGGAATTACTGAGAAAATTAAACAAGCTGTGATCTCCGTGAGTGTAACTGTGAGTGTACACGGCCATATCAAGTCTGCTCAGTTCCACTGCCCTCAGCGGTCCTCCTTGCAGCACACGATGTCACTTCTCTTAATTGCCGCGGCTCGTTGAGCAAGACAAAAGACTGCACCTGTTTAATCAGCCCCGGCCGGCAGCACGGGGGGAATGTCCCTGCTCTTCTAATTCGGAGGATGTAGATTCGCCCCTCGTTGCAGCGGTGCAGACGTCGGTGCTAAATCCCTGCACGGGGAGCGACTGATCTAACAGAGTTGATAGAGCGGCCCGGCAACGGGAGGCACGACTCACGAGCATCGGATCTTTCAATTTGCTGGTAATGAAATAGTGTTATCTCCAGAGAAATGTGGCAGCGCTTTTATTTCAGAGAGAGAGAGAGAGAGGAGAGAGAGAGAGAGAGAGAGAGAGAGAGAGAGATTGTTTTTGTGGCCTTGGCACCAGATTACATGTTTATTGTTCCTTCTGTTATTTACAGAGTTTGTCTTCACCATTGGGATGCACCGTGGATGTATTAAGCATTGTACATCTTTTGTTGCAGTAGTTAACTGAGTCAGGTCTGTCTTAAAGGAATCATAGTATTCAGCTTTGCAACACTTTCACATGGTCTCATTGGTCCAAAAACGTTGTATTTGAAGTTTATCGCCCCAAATCCTTGATTTTCTTTCATTAGAATATTGGATCATAGGAGCTGCATTCAGAATCTGCTGTGTCTGTGTGAGCTGGACTGGCTCCGCCCACACATGCCCATCTTGGGAAGAAGAGGAAGTACTTCCTCTTGTGGTGCCATGTGCCAGAGCAGGGCTGCCTAATTGTGACAGGAGTCAAAGGGAGGCGCCTACCTTGATTGGGATTGGCTAAACCCCCGATGACACTATATAGGGTTTGATTTCTGATTGGCTGGTTGGAGCAACACACTTTTTAAAAAGTGAAACAAGCCAGGGAGAGAGAGGACAGACTGTCTTCACTTCTGGCGCTCTTGGTTGAAAGATAGAGGCTGAAAGACTGGAAATGAAGATGCTTTCAAACATTTGTTGACCAGACAGCGCCATCTAGTGGCTACAGAAAATAAAGACAGTGGTTCATGAAGCTTCATTTGGCCGTCACTCGCTACGGCTACATCTCGGGATGTATAGGATATTGCAAATGTGTCCTTATTGTGATATCAACATGGGCAATACACTTATTTTAATTAGAATTATTTGTTAAATTAACTCTATGCAAATTCAAAATGACTAAATTTTAAATATGAAAGAAAAGCATGATTAATCAGGATTAAGTCACAAAAATGTTGCTATTACCAATTCTATATTTGTTTTTATTAACTGAAAGAAAAAGCTTTGAGTTAAAAAAAGAAAAAAAAACAGTCAAGCGCAGGGAAAATATGCAAACTCGACACACGAAGGCCCGGATATGAACTCACTAACGTCTTTCTATTAAGCAACAGTCATAACCACGGCGTTGTGTTCCATTCTACATATTGAGCTGACCTTTGTATTTGTTCTTATATAGATGGTAGCAATAGTAGAGTTATGGAATTAACATGACCATGGTGGTATAACTCCAGTGTTATTCATCTGATCTATTGGTCGTCTTCCAATCTCAAAGTCCCAAGATGAAGCCCTCCTCCCAGGGGAAATTGAGTCCCCTGCCTGAGGGCACACCTGATAGTGAACGGATGAATGTGGCTAACAAAGTCAAACACTTTGAGACCGCTGAAGAACTCATAACAACCTGTCTAAGTCACGTCCATTTAGCTCAAAATTGAAAAACGTATTCATCCCACATGCTCACATATAATCCAGCTCCAGCCTTTATTGTCTCGTTGCCCTTTCTGTCTCCCCACAAATTCCCTTTCATAATAAACCGCCACCAAAAAATGGACCAAAATACCCAAAACAAAAGCTTCCCTCATGTTACAGTATAGTCCCAGGCCGCCCTTTGTCAGTTTTTTTTTTTTTTTTTTTTTTAACCAGGACAAAAAGCAGTGGGACTACTGCCTTTTGAATAAGGCAAAAAAAAATTTTTTTTAAAAACCTTTGAGAAAACGCGTGATTTGCATTCGTTTAGAGTCGAGACTGGAGCCCTGAGAGCAAAGAGCTTCAGTGCTGGCTCGGGGACAGTCCGGCACATAAATAGTAATGATAAACCACATCTGTGTGTAAATGAGCCGGCCAGAGACGCCCGGGCTCATTTCCAAACTGCAGGTTTCACCTTTTTGAGCGGCACGCGTTTCTCGGAAGCGTGTCAGTAGGAAACCTGCAAAAACTATTAAGGCGTCGCAGATTTATTCATGTAGTTTCCAGAGTGCAACGTGAGAAAAACACATATTTTACTTTCTCGTGTCCTTCACAAGCAGTCAAAGGGGCTTCCTGAATTACAGAGTCCTTCCATGAACTCTCCATCACTGGTTAAATTGGGAGGAATATGCGGGTCTCATTGTCTGCTGGGATCAATAGCGACGTTTTATAGCCCGTGCAACGTGACACAATCGATCCCGAGATCCTCCATGACCTTGATGTACAGTCGGTACACAAGAATGACCTTGGCATGCAGGCCAATCATTGAACAGAGACTTGAAGTATGTAAATTAAGCTGCAATTCCACCACAGCAATGAAATCGCAGTGTGTTGATGAAAGACCTTATGCTGCTTTTATGAGTTCAGAAAAGCACCAACAGGGTTTAACAGCAGAAAGCATCCGTAAAGTTTCATTAGCGCCACCTGCTGGTTCTATCTATCTACATTGTTTCTCACCACTCTCGTTGTCCCTGATGACTGTTTCCCGCTCTCTCTCTCTCTCTCTCTCTCTCTCTCTCTCTCTCTCTCTCTCGCTCTCTCTCTCTCTCTCTCTCTCTCTCCCTCTGTCTCTCTCTCTCTCTCTCTCTCTTATTAGCAGCCTTTTTGTCCCTGATGACTGTTTCCCTCTCTCTCTCTCTCTCTCTCTCTCTCTCTCTCTCTCTCTCTCTCTCTCTCCCTCTGTCTCACTCTCTCTCTTATTAGCAGCCTTTTTGTCCCTGATGACTGTTTCCCTCTCTCTCTCTCTCTCTCTCTCTCTCTCTCTCTCTCTCTCTCTCTCTCTCTCTCTCTCTCTCTCTCTCTCTCTCTCTCTCTCCCTCTGTCTCACTCTCTCTCTTATTAGCAGCCTTTTTGTCCCTGATGACTGTTTCCCTTCTTCTTTTGGGTTTTAACAGCAGAAAGCATCCATAAAGTTGCATTAGCGCCACCTGCTGGTTCTATCTATCTGCAATGTTTCCCATTGTTACCCGCTCTCGTCATCCCTGATGACTGTTTCTCTTCTTCTTCTTCCTTTTCACTCGGGTTAAACGGCAGTTGGCATCCGTGAAGTTGCACTGCCGCCACCTGCTGGTTGCAGCGAGTCCATAATCTGAGAAAAACAAAAATTGTCTAAAATCGTCTCGAGACAACACGACGCTTTGAACCATTTGTTTATGTCAAAAATAGCCAAATGCAATGAACGCTGCTGGCCTCCAGGTGAACTCACGCAGGACCAAAGTTTCCATCAGTGGGTTGGTCAGTGTGAAAAGTGACGCCATGTTGTCAACCAGAAAAGACGCCCCATCGGTTCGTGTGTGAAAATGTCATGTGAAGAATTGTTGTTTGTCCAGGGTTATCTTGTAGCCTTGACGTTATCGTGTTGACTGTATCATATCGTCCCTGCAAATTCAAATGCTTCCCGTGAATTCATCATTTACTAATCAATGTCCTTTGTTCTGCTGTCCTGATAAGACGCTGGTGGCCGTATAATACTTCAGAGTTTTGAACAGAGGCACTAAATTTCAGCGGTTTTTTTTTCGGCCTCAAATTGCATAGAGGTTTAATAGAATAAGATTATGATCATTAGTATATGATTCTTCAAAGCCTATTGAGATCACAGACGTATTGCTGAACTTTGCAGGCATGAATCGGGATTAGAATCAGAACATATTACATCCATACAGAGACGTACGACTAAAAAAAGCATTATGTATAAGTGTGTATCAGTCAGCAAAAAAAAAAAAAAGATCAAAAATAGTAAATTGTGCCAGATTCCCAAAGCCTGAGGCCGTTCTTCCTCTAATGGGGCCACGGAAACCCCTGTGGGTGCTTGGGAGCGCCGCGGGAGGCCCGTGATTTTCTTTTTCATGTGACTAGAAAATAATCAGTTATGCCTTAATTAGCTGTAATCCAATTGTGTGTGTATGTTATAAACACTGCATATTTACTAATACTATTTTTAATTTCTTCAAATTTCACGGTTTGAGGTGGACTGGACACATTTTTCATATGAAATAGTTTCAACCTTTTTTTTTAACAATTATTGGTTTAATAGAGTAGATAAGGGCAAACAGAGAGACTATTTAAAAGTGAAATAATCAGTATAAGATTTATTGCCACAACAAAGAGTATAATCTACCTCATCCTTAGTTTTGGTATGCAGGATTTAAACTGTTTATTCACTTAAAAAAAAAAAAAAAGGGACCATCGAACCTTATTAAGAGGCATAACAGGAACCCACGTTTTAATGAAGGCAGGCCTCCAGAGACCGAATGAATATATTACCAGCTTTAGTAAATATCTCAAACTCTTCGAATTAATCCATTAAGTTGTAGAACGATGGCATGGTGTTTAACAGGTATATCCTATCCTCACATTACTGTGCATTTTGAGAATAAAGTCCAAATATCGATTTAATTTTTTTTATTCCTTTCCAGAAAAACTGAATATGTACTTAATTTACGCTAAAAGAAAAATACTACCGATACAATGAGTGAAAAAGTCAACCTCTGCAGGTTTAATCTTCATTACATTTACACTCATTTGGATCCACTTTGCTCTTGTTGTTCCGTTGCAGACCACCTACATATGTCCTAAACTCAGCATGTAATGGTCGTCTATTTCTGAGGGTCTCTCTAAAGTTTGTAATAATAATAATAATAATAATAATAATAATAATAATAATATACATCCTTGTCCATTCATGTCTGTTTTTGCAGTGGCTGCAATTTCAAGTAGAAGACTTCCTTCTGCTTTCTCAACATTATCAAAAGACATAATGTCATTCTATAATTCACCAAAGGCAAACTTTTATAAAATCCCTGTGAGCGCTATCTTCAGATATGGAAAACCGTTTGTTTTAATAAAACTTGACCAGTTTTAAAGTTCGTCCTCCTCACTGACTCTTGGGTCCCGTTCACACGACCAAAGCAGAAACCGTCCGTCGCGTTATGGGAGTCCGTGTACACGACAGCGGCGCCCAGAGCCAGAGAAAACACAGCTTTCTGATAACGGCTGCCAAGGTGGAACTTTTTGAAAACGCTCTGACTCTGTGTGTGTCATGACCTCCAGTAAATGTTCTCCTGGCACTTGGTAGATTTACAGTTGACTGTCACATGTAAAAACAATCCAACTTGTCCGTGTTCTCCCATTGTCATTGTTTATAGTATGTTGTTCTTTGTCGGGTGATGTACATATTCTTACCCCATTTCAATTGTTGGAAATGGGAACATTGTGAACGGGGGACTTCTCGCTGTGAAGCAGTAGTGCAGACCACTGTTTCCCCGTACAGAACCAACATTAAGGTCTTGAGAGTTTTGACCCATACATGTTCTGTTATTTGCACATATAGTCGTTGGGAAGGTTTTTTACCAAATCTGGTCGTTATATATATATATATATATATTTGGTCCGTAAACTGATGCCTTCTGCGATTAGGTGCTTTCATGCTGTGAGGTAAACGTATGTATCCGCCTCAGTTTCTCGTGTATCTCTCGCCTTCCCCTTGAAGTTAATGGCCTCTGTATCACGTTGATTCATAACACTGGATCACATTTCCCCCCTCTGGCCTCGGGCGAATGGGCTTTTCTAGATCTTTTGATTGGGACAGTAAGTGAAATACTCGATCGTGCAAAGAGAAGTCAAGGTCACCCTTTGATGCTCCATCGCATTTCAAACAACAATTCTTTTTTGTTTTTTTCCTCCTCGTTTGTCTGCCCTAGACAATGCACCTTTCAGACATGTTTACATGCTCCTCGAGGCTGCATTCTTAGAAGTCACCCTCCCCTGACTGGTCGCTTCGCGGAGGCCCGGAGTCAGCAGTATTTATCTGAATAAGCGGAAAGAGTTGGGGAATCTGCATTTTTAGAGATAATATAATCTGAAATCTGATGCTTCTGTGTCTCATTAAATGCCTTCCGAGAAATATTTCTCTCCAAGAGGTAAGATCGTCTCCTTAAAGTGGATTGGACATGATCCTTTGTTTTCCTCTTTCTGATCCTTTTTTCTCTGCATCAGTGTCCTTAATGTCATCGCTATCTATCTGCATGCACCATTGAAGTGGCCTTTTGTGTTTACCACTCTGCATATCATTACATGTAATATTACTGCAAGTTTTACCATTGTATGCCCATTTGTTGTATGCATTCTCACACGGGAAAAAAAATAATGTATATATATATATATATATTTCTATATATATATGTGTGTGTCATGCTTTGATGATGTGAGATCAGTGTGTTTTTGAGCAAAGCTGCAGAGTGACAAAAGAAGAACATGAGAACAAACATTGATCCAGTGAGACGTAAAAACCCCAAATTCCAATGAAAACCTTCCTTTCAGTGGAGTTTTTTTTCTTTATTCCTTTCAAGAGTCTGTGTCTCACATTCTCCGAGGAAAAACTCCCGTATTGTAACGTGCTGAAAGATCTGCAGTTTCGCAACATGAACTCTTCAAAGCAGGCATGTGCTCATCTTTTGTGCGTCCCTCCAGTGTATTCACCCTCCCTTCTCTTTCTTTTTCTCTTTTTTTTTTTTTTTTTTTTTTTTTCCACATGCAGTTGATCAAAGTATGTTTGAGAACTCCATTGCCCAGCAGCAGAGTCCTCAGACCTCCAGGCCAGGCCAGCCCTCGACCCGACGCTCCACAGCGTCGGTCAGCTCCAACCTGGGCTCCAGCTTCATCGACTCTCCCTCATCCGGAGGGCAGCAAAGGCTGAAGAATGCCATTAACCTGGGGAAAGCTGTGGGGGCAAAGGTCAGTGCAAAACAAGCAGAAATGCAGCTTTAATCTCCGCGCGTCCTTCTCTTTAACCTTCATTTCTTTAATCTTTACAGTCTGATAATGGCTGCTTAGTTAGTCGATTGTTGCATCAAAATAACGTTGATTTAAAAAAATAATAATAATAAATTAATAATAAATCATTCCTTCCATCCGTTCTGTCTCTCAGGTCAACGACTTGTTAAGAAGAAAAGAGCCCAGCCACCTCGGGGACATCGGGGTCACTGAGGTCAACAAGAACGTGGGCGCTGTATGGAGCTGCATGGACCAACTCGGCCAGTCCGCTGCCAACAGGTACGCACGGAACATTTTTAGAACTCCGACCTTCATTAGCAGATCTGTATTTTAAAGATTTTCACAGTAAATATGCAAATAAGCCCAAACTTTTCCGCACATTTAATAGAATAGTAAAACACCGCTGGAAAACCTGGGTGGGTAAAATGACATTACCTGCACTGGGCAGAGAAGGAATCCATCATAGTACATTAGACACTGTGTCAGAAAAGGTGAATAATTTAAAGTTTTTCCTCTGAAATGTGGTCTTAAATGAATAATAAATCAAAGGCGCCTTCAAGACACCTGAAGTCGAATAAGACAGATTCTCAGTCTTAATAAGAATCCAGGCTGCGCAGACCGATTGGACTTACTCTGCTATAAATATCTCTAATACTAAAGTACACATGAAAATTTTAGCAGTTTTAATGAATCTTGTGTGTTTTACTACATATTTTACATTAATCGTTACATAATTGTGTCCTGCTGTAAATGTTTAGGTCCAATGACAAAATTCCAGTCAGTTATTTGATATATTCACAGTTTTTCAACAGATAAAAGAAAGTGTGCGTGTCACCACAGTCATTCTTTTGGCTCCGCCGTACATGGAGACCAAACTGTGTGAGCGGACGAGCGTCTGTGGCGGAGTAGAGAATAGCCGGGGAATTACCACGGCCTGCATTGTGCTGCAAGAGTGCAACGATTACACGTATTTGGTGCTAAACTCAACAGATATTAATATAATGAAACTAAATGACTCCCATAACACAGTACTTTCCCCTCTCAGTATCTTTAGAAAAGCTGTAAAATGGCTTATGTGGGTTTTTTTCTCCTTTATTGATTCGTTCACAAAACAATTAATATTTAGTTCCTGGGATCAGCAGGAGAGCAGCTCTGACTCAGAAAATACTGTAGATATGCAAACTTGATTTGGGAAACGTATTATTATTTTTTTTTTTTTAAACCTAAATATTTAATGCGTTTGTAGCAGATGGTCTGATCAACAAATTTCTCATATTTGTCTCTGTTTATTGACTCATTCATTACAGGCTTGTTCCTGTGTGTCTTCATGGGTTTGAATTGAATCCAGAGACATTGATCTCTTGTCTCTCCGCCTGCAAATCAGTCAAGCAAAAAATCATTTCTCAGCCTCTTTCAGATCCCATTTGTGTAGATTTACCGGCGCGGGCGACAGACTGAGCTCAATGTGACGATCGAAAGACTTTGCAGGAGCGACTCCATCGTTGTTTCGGTGAATTCGTGAGATGAACGCGCGACGGGATCTCGACTCGAGGTGTTTCCTAATTGTCCCTCCGACAGCGACCGGCGCCTGACCTCACCGTCCATCCTGTCTCTGTTGAGACGTTCTCTATTCCTCCATCTGGATTAAAAAACATTCTGTCAGGAGAAGAAGCAGAAAAATAAACCCACTTCAGAGAAAAGTGTGTGTTTTGTATCCCTGCGCACTTCAGCAGCACTTATTGACCTCGACAGAAGGTCCAGCGGTGCCGCTCGTTTTCTGTCATTGTCGGGCGCAGCTTGAGAAATTAGCGTGTTGTTGAAAAGGTTCTCCGAGGCGCCATCAGAAGGAAAGTAGATTGAAGTTCTTAGTGGTACTTTGCAGCCGCCGCTCATCACGCAGCACATTCTCCCTTATTTGCGGGTGAGCGCAGGTTTGAAGCCCGGCAATTTAGGTTCTTCTTTAGGCGACACTGAGGTGCCGCGGCGACTCTAAATGGCCGTCATTTAGTAAAGTAAGTGTCCATTCGGCTGCTCTGTTTTTTGTTTTTTTACAACGGTTGGCACAGCAACACATTGTAGACTTGGTTTTTGCTTTTTTCCCATCATCATGCATGAACACACAGAACATTATTATTCATATGTACAATTATAAAACAGAACATTGTACCCACTAGACAGTGTAATATACACACTCCTGAAAGGTTTTTGACGCTTTCACATTTTTCCCAGTGTTCCTCTCCTTTTTCATTCCGTAGTCGGAGCGTAAAAGTTCAAATCTCCGTCCTGTGAAGCAGGTTTATGATGTTTTTAAGCCGTTCCACGATGAGTGGGTCCTTCTGCAGCAGAATTTGGTTTGTGCCTTTTTGCGCACGACCGTAATGATCCTCAGACGGTTCGGAGGATTTCCCAACACGTTGTCGACTTCAATAGTTCAAGAAAATCCTGGTCGAGTCCTGAAGTTCAAAACCAACGCGAGGCGATGAAACTTGTGAAAGTCCAACGTGTAGAGAAGGCAGGGTACCTTAGATACTGGAGTTTATCACATCAGACAAATAGACGTTTTATTTAAACCTGCTTCTTCGTGACTTTCTTCTTCTCATCGTCGTTCTCTCCAATAACCTTCCTTCTTTTTTTTCTCTCTTCTAGTCGGATCTCCTCGTTCGACTCCTTCCCTCGTCTCGACCCGCCACCTCCATCGGGTAAGAAGCGCCTCCCTCGAGCGCTGAAGACGACCCAAGACATGATGATCTCTTCCGACCCCGTGGTCTCGTCCCCGGATGCTGCAGACGCCTCCTCCCTTCCCTCCTCGCCTGAGAAGACGCCTCTCATTGCGAAGGGGGAGATGAGGGATGGCGAGGAGGAGGAGGAGGAGGAAGAGGCGGCGGCGGCGGCTGTTACGGAGGTTGCGGCCGACTCGGAATCAGCCGGCACCAACGGGAAGGAGGACGTTATGACGGGGGAAGAGGAGGAGGATGTGAAGTATGGTAGCATGGACGGAGGTCTGGATGAGCGCCGACTCCAGCTCTCCGTTCCGGATCTCATCAACAAAGATCCTCCTGCGGAGTCCCGGGCCAAACCCTGCGACGTGTGGCAGAAGGCGTCCGGGCCGGACTCCCGGCTGGCCTCCACCCCCAGCTCCGGTAAAACTCCCTGCCGCATCAGCTTGGGCGAGGAGGTCCTGCTGGGGAATGGCGCCCCCTGCAGTAAAGGAGTGGGCGCTGAAGACACGGAGCCTCACCCGGACCTGCTGTCTTTTGAGTAGCGTGAAGAAAAGCTCACCTCCTTTTCATTCAAGCTTTTTGCTCCTAATGTCGATCTGAACATTGTACGTGAAGGTAATTCAGACTGACAGCAATCATAAAAACGTTCATATATCAGGGATGCACCAAATTGGATTATGTGCCGGAATCCGATATGCCGATATTTTTGAAACAAAATATTTCTGGTTATCGATGCCGATATAATCCAGAGTGAATGGATTCGTCGACGTTTCCACAGCAGCTGTAAAGTTTCTGCTTCCCATTCATTGTCTATGTGCAACGCACCAAACGCGTGTGTGAGCTGCTCTCAGCTCGTTTGCATAAAGTTGAATCCGGCCAACTTCATGCAAATTATGTGCGAAGAGCGGAGGTTTCGACGCGTCGCAAAACTTTAGTAAAACGTTTGGAAAACCTTCGTAAAAACATACGTCGGTAGATACCAATGTTGCGCCGATATCATGGTGCATCCCTAATATATAAACACATAACTTGCCATGATTCGGGCTGGAGCTTATAGAGGAGGGACATCAGCTGGTGTCAGACGCTTCCTTTCAACCAGATGATGTAACAATGAATGTAATCAGTGTGATGAAATAATCTTTAAATAGGCTGAAATCACTTTGTACGTTTTGTTCTGAAAGATTTAAATCCACAGTTGTATTTTAAAGCGGTTTTCTACAGTATTATATTATTATGCTGTTAAATATTATATACAGTGATTTTTCTTTCTTTTTTTTTATCTATTTAAAGGGACATTTTTGCTACAAGATATAAATCAAAAGCTGCTGCGACAAACCCAGTTAGAAACCACAACCACGGTCATGTAAAAATATAATTTACACACAGTTTAAGTAGTTTAGCAAAAAAATAAAAAATTAAAAGTTTAGTGTTGGAGTTTTACCTTTGCATGGAAAATCCGTAGAAAAAACCGACTGCAGAGAAGAAAGAGGAAGTGAGTGGGAAGGACTGAGCTTGCACGTTAAAGATTGAAAAGTTTGAGGAGTTCACTTCCAGTTCAGTCCGGCTGCAGTTTCCTGAAACTGTTTGACCCACAAAGATGAATTTTTCAAGCTCTTTTTCTCCGAGGTTCAGTAGGACACAACACAACCGGTTTTAATATGAGAAGAACAGCATAACATTTATAAAAAAAAGGACAAAAAGAAATGCCTTCACATGAGAGCGGTGCGTGTAAATAAAAAGTGTATTTTTATATATATACACACACATATTGGGTGGCAGCGTTGAGTCACTTTTTTCAGTACTGCCACTTAAGATTGTTGTACTTTTACTTAAAGGAGACATATCATGCTTTTAAATCCTTCCTTTTTACATATAAATCATACAGTTGTGGTCTATATAAAGCGGAACTGCAATGCTTGGGTCTGAATTCCTCATTATTATAGCTCCACAGGCCCCTTTTCTACCCCTTTTCTGATGTGCTTCTGAGAGCAACTCGTTTTGGGGCGGTCTCTTCAAATGCAAATGAGACACTTCATACCCCGCCTCCTCTCCAGGTTGCAGAGGTGACACTCGGTTCAACGTCACCCTGTTCGGCCATCTTTGTAGTTTGATAGAACAGATACAATTATCTAGCGGCGCAGAAACTTTATATTCACTCATTATTTACAAAATGTCAACAACGGAAGATTTGTCCATCCAGCCATACATGTTGGAGCCAGAGTCGGACCCGGCGGAGCGAGATGAAAATGACGATGATGCACCTACAGAACAACGTCTTCATATGGATGTAACGCAATGGTGTGTTACTATATTTACACTAACTTCTCCATCCATGCCCACTACTACAATACTGCCTGTATTACAACGACTATTTAACACAGAAGTTACATTATAATCTAAAACGAGCACACAGCGCTAACATATGAAGACGGTGCAACTGCTAATGCTAACAAAACAATGACAGGGACGTCTTATCATCACACTTTTTAGCGTTATATACAGCTTACCGAAGTGCTCTGTTCGTCGTCTCCATAGATAGAAGGAACTGACCGCTCAATCAGACCAAGTCTTTCGGCAAATCCTTCTTTATACTGGCGGAGGTTGCTGAAGCAGTCGTCCTTAAAGTGCTTCGCGCACACAAAAATGACCTTACCCACAGATGTGGGTACATTTCTGTGAAAAATAAAACTCAACCAGGCACTTCGAAAAGGTTCTGATGCTGGGAGACGGTGTAACGAAGCTTGTGGGTTACTACATCCAACAACCGAACATTTCCACTTATCCTCTCGTAACTTCGGTTGGACTACAAAATCGCAGCGAGAAACAAAAATGGCGGATTGCTCGAAGTGTCGATGTCCTAATTTGGCAGTTCCGCCGGGAATACTGTGACGTAATAGTTCAAAAAACGTAATAGAGAATAGAAAAATCGAAACGGATCGCAAAATATGACCAAAACAGAATATAAAGATATCAACGGAGCACCTGAAGAGACTACTTTGAACTTTTCTGTACTTCTAAACACTCTAAATATACAACAACATGCATTTAAGGGCTAAAAAAGTGGATTTAGCATGATATGTCCCCTTTAAATCTCTTTAGCCAGGTGTCAAAAGTCAAAATAACTAGTCAAGAGGTTGCTTTTATTTTAACCCTTTGAATTCCTAAAAAAAATAGTTTTCCTTTCACAATAATAAAATCAAAACTGATCCGTTGACTACGTCTGAACCAAGGAGAAACTTTAAAAGAAGCTTTGTGTTGTTTTCTCCTGATGAACACCAGCCTCCTGTGACCGGCTGAACTGAAAGCGAACTCTTTGTCACTGGATGGGCAACATTTAGAGGGCGGTCTGGAACAAAGTTAAATCTAAAGCTTAAAAGCGGCAAGATAATGAGCTGTCAACAGAGCGAGATGAAAGAGGTGCGTTTTGTTCAAGCAGATCGTTCAGCCACAGACCAAAGAAAGAAATTAGCAGCTCAGGCAGACGGCTTGTTTGTGTCACATTGTTTTGGCGAGCTGTCAGAAGGGAGAAGGGAAGCAATAATTCATGCGTGGGAGGGTTGTTTTTTTTTTCTTTCTTTACTTTCTTTTCACTTTATCTGTTCATGAAAAGGTGGAGAAGACCAAAGTTTAGACAGACGTGCAAACTGCCATGGTATACCCCTAAAACTTTCTGGGCGAAGGTGCGGCTGCAGTGGAGGTCGGGGAGATGCCTTTTCACAGGATTTCTATTCCCGTACAGGCGTGACAGTTGCAGACTTTATATATTCACCAGATACCAGCAGGCATTGACAAGGAATGTTATAATGTGAAAAACAAACACACTTTACAAATTCTCGGCTCCTCCTCCCTCCCAAGTGGACCGAGTCGCGGGCGATCCCAATGTGAAAGACCACGTGGATTCATGCCGTCCGGCGTGGCGAAGTCTGAGCTTATAAGATTGTTAAAATCGCTCACATCTGTACGCTTCATATGTGCCACACACACACACACACACACACACACACACACACACACACACACACACACGCACACACAGATCCCACAGCCTGAAAATAACCCCCATTTTCTTTTCTCTATGAAGTCCATGTGACAGACTCCAAATGACCTTGGAGGGATTTTCTGACCTTTAGAAAAGAGTGAAAACTTGCCAGAAGGCTTCGGGACAGACCCGGGTCCAGCTGTAGTGTTCTCGAGGTTGCGCCCGCCAGAGGGGGAGGAATGTGGACTGAGAAAGAAGACTTTGTCTGGGGGTCGTTCTCAGTCCGTCTCTTTGACTTTTCCCTGACAATCCAGCCTCCGCCACCTCCGCCACAAGCAGCCTGGTGTTTCCCCACAAATCAATTCACAGGGAGTCGTTTCACACAACTTCCCCAGTCGTCCTTTTAGTTGGATTGCGGTCGGGCCTGTGCAGTACACAGAGTACCTGGCACTTTAAAAAGTCACGTGAGAATCGCAAGGAAAAAGGACATGCGTCTTTCTAAACGTCCTAAAAGTCCAAGAAGTCAAAAGTTACTGTGCAACGGATGTTTTGTTTTGTAAGGTGAAGAAAAATATGAAACGGCTTGGAAGGCTAAATCAGATGACACCACTTTGGCTTTTACAGTTTCGACCAAAATATCACACACACGCACACACACACACACACACACACACTGTAGTTGTTCTATCATAACGAATCAGTTTCTATTCATATCAAAATTTGTTTCATTCTAAAATGTATGTTTAAAAGATTGATATTGGTGTAGACTTCTTTTTTTTTTTTCATGATTTCACTTCAATACTTCAAGAAACTAGAGCTACACTCGGTAGAGCGCAGACCTTCGCCAACGCCACATTTGTTTGCGGAACCGAGTTAGCATCGCTAGCATGTTAGCCTTCAGCTCATATGGATGCTAACTAGCTTGTCAGGTAGCTACGTCACTGTATGACAGACTGAGCGGGGAGCGTCTCCATGGCAACGGACTCTGATCTCCACGAGGTGCCGCTCTCATCCGCTTTGTATGAGACATTTCTTTGCAGTTGTTTGGGATTTATTCAGAAACATTTAACCGTAGACGTCCCAAAACCAAACCAACTGGTCCTTGGATGACGACAAATCATCCCTGAAGATTTTATGCAATTCGGATGAGTAGTTTTTGGGAAAAGTTGGTAAAATACACACATACAAACCAATAAATACACGTAGATGAAGACATAACCTTCTCTGCCAACTTTCCTTGGCGAAGGTAAAAGCATGCTGGAAAAAGGCCCCGTTGACCCTGTTGCTTTGATAACCACTGGTCCAGATGAGTCTGCGTAATAAAAACCTAAGAAGAGTTTAGATGAACTGGACTTCTTGTCACTCAGCAGAGAGAAAATAATGACGCAGGTATTCTGACTTCATCCAGTGGATCCGAACACGAGCTGCTGCTTGGTCGCACACAGCAAACTCTCCTGTCAGTGAAATCCCGAGTTTATTTCCTTCGTACCGATGAAGAGTAAAGCAGGTTGTAGATTGATTTTTGTCTTATTTGCTCTAACAAATGAAGGAGAGCGATTCGCTCCGGTGGAGAATCTACGTTACGTGGCTCTATTATTCAGCTGCTTCACAATTTGATCCAGAAAATCTTCCTTCTTTCTGTTCTACTTTCACGTTTCTGGATCTTTTATTTTTTTTGTTTGTTTTTTTAGCGAGACGATAACTTCAGCAAGTGAGACAAATGAAGGATTCTGAACGGCGTGGCATGAAGTGTTCTCTGACCGAACGTGGCACTAATGCATGGCGAAGTTCAGCCGGGACCTTTTCACTTATTATGTATTGAGAAATCAAACCGAATCAATGATTTAACTTTTGTTTTTGTACCTTCCTAATGTACCTGTGTTATTTTCAATGTGGAGAAGCAATAATTGCATGCCATGATTGTAATCTTATTAAAAAACAACAACAACAAAAAAAACTGGAAATCAAACATGACCTTCTTGTCTTGTCTTTTCTGACTCATGTCTGTTGAAAGATTTATGGACGGTTTTCTTTTCCTCCTCTCTGTAGAACAAGCCTGTCTTCATTTATTCTGGGAATATCCTGTGTTTTATGTCTTTCCTTCATCTCTGCCAACCTCCTCCTCCTCCTCCTCCTCCTCCTCCTCCTCCTCTCTCAGCGCTGCCAGAAGGTTTCCTGTTTTGACGGAGCCGTTGTCCTTGTCTGTTTTTTTTTGTTTTGTTTTTTTTTCTTTGGCTTTTCGGTTTCAGTCCGTCTTCTTTGGGACATAGTCGACGTCTTAGTGTGTCCTCCCACTGTCTGATAGGTTACACTCATTTTCGGGAGATCCGAACACAGAATTAGCAATGGCAAAGACTCCGGAACCGAAGCTGCTGTGATGTTTAATTCATCTTCGTTTGTCCTAATTCGTAGAAATCCGGGTCTTCCTCTCAGCGTCTCATCAGCCTCGCGCTTGTTGTGACGGATTAAAGCCCCAATTAGCAACACGACAGAGGACAGAATCCAAAAAGGGAGTCGATGGCATACTAAAGAGGTTTATCTTCCACGTCAGTGGCGCAAACTACCAATCAGATAAGACTTGCAATTCACTATTAAATAATTCAAACATGATGCACGTATTGAGGAAACTAGGCCTCCGCGCACGAGGAAATGTCGAGTGTTGCTGGACGCAGTTTTTCTCAAAGTGACTGAGCTTCTTTAATGTCCCTCCTGATATTTATGTCTAAAAATGTTCCTCAGCATAAATATGTGGCCTGGAATAAAAAGTCAAATGAGTCCTAGATTCAACTGAAATAGCAAGAAAGACTTGAGGGAGGCTGGTTTTACCCACGAGTAATGAGTGACCCCCCCCCCCCCCCTTATTTTACCTATGTTTTATTGGGGGTGGGGTGGTTTTGTATTTTTTCTTCTATTATTAAAATTATTATCGTTTTGAAATGTTTATTTTGTTTTTAATTCATATCAATTATTGAGTTAATTCATTAAATAATTTTTTTAATTATTATTAACTATTATTAATTATTATTTATTAGTTGTTTTGTCTGTTTTATCTGTTTTTTAGTTTTTTATTATTCTTTTTTTTATATTCAGAGTATCAGAATGTCTAAAACAAAGTATTTTGAAATGCTGCTGGGGACGTTTTCACATGCAAATAGCATGAAATCTCTCCAATATTGGTTTCAATATTCAATATTTCAATGTATTTTCTCATTTTTAGGGGTTAATGGCATCATTAACTTCAGTCCTCCCCATACATAACAACTCTTAATTAATTAGCTGACTTTTTACCCCATTTCATCGATTAAAGACTGCAGGGGGAGGAAAAGAAAACCCCACAAGTTTTGTTTATTGTTTGTTTATTTATTTTTGTGTGTGTGTGTGGGGGGGGGGGTCTGATCAACAGAGGGTCCACAATTGGTAGCAGCAATGATTGTGATCATCTTTTTCTGAGATCATTGTATTACATAAATTTTAAACATGTCCTCTTAATATGAAATTACCTAAAACCAGTTTCCACCATATCGTAATCCTTGGAAGTTCCACATTTTGTCCCTTGCACACAAATATGGTTTTTTTTTGTTGTTTTTTAAAAAAAAAAATTGTATTAAAAAGATTATGTAACCATTCATTTCCTCTATTTCATGAATGAATTATCAGACTCTTTAGCTTCTTAAATGCTAGTTGTGGCAATTAAAATCACTCTAGTTTCTTTTCTTCCTAAATCAGGAAAAAATCATTTTTTTAACTGATTCATGTCCAATTTTATTCATTCACAATTTTTTCTGTGCAGTCATTTGTACTTAAATTGCACCACCGTTATCTAATAAATTTTTTAAAGCTGCTCGTTGCTTATTAATCTCACTCCTCAACATACATACATAGCAGATATTCATGAATTTCCTTCCATTTTATCCCTTAAATGACAGTTTCTGTGATGATACATGTACTTTTTTGAGAAAAAACACACAAAAAGCAGAATTATTTTTTATATATTGACTTTTAAATGGACTATTTTGTTCTAAAAAAAATAACAAAAATGTGAACAAAAACATTATTTATTTTCAAACAGGAATGAGAACACAAACCAAACCTAGAAAAAAAAGCATCTTGGGTGAAAGCCAAAAGCCCGACTGTCCCTCATAACTTATTGTAGAAGGTAAACCTTTGAAATCCTGCAGAATTCCCAATGTACTTATTGATTAAAGCAGTTGTGTGCAGATTATTTAGACTGCTTACGCTGTGGGAGCGGTTACGGTGTTGCGCCACTGGTGGGCGCTGTTGGCCAACAAGTGTAGTAAGGAGGAGAGGAAGAGGAGGAGATAAAAGAAGTGAAATACAGTCTGGTTCGTGTTTATTATGAAATACAGACGTAACAGCAGTGCAGGTATGAGTGATTATTGTTGAGGAACCGTTACTGCTTTGCTATTAACTTGATCAGAGAAGTAAACGTGGCTGCACACACACACACACACACACACACACACACACACACACACACACACACACACACACACACACACACACACACACACACACTACTCTGTGATATCCCTAAAATACACCCAAATCCCCGTGGCTTCAAATATTTAGTATCTTGGCCTGCAGTGAGTAATAACTTAAAAAGAAATAATGTTCTGTGTCAGTGGATGATTTCCAGTGCATGAAGAAATATCTCCATCCAGTGGAGAAGTAGAAATTATTAACTTATGAAGGAGTTTTGACACCTGAGGGCGGAAAACAAGTGAGAAGTTAAATTGTAATTGTTGTGCATTGAAAAACTGCCAGAGGTATACAGATTGCTTCATTTAGTTTAAAAGACATAAACTAATATTACTTTATTAATCCTTTTGGGGGGAAATTACTTTTGTCTTCCCACATTGGCTAAATCCTTTGGTCAAGGGTATTACCCAGGCACTTTTCCACTGCTCAGCCCTACTCGACTTGCCTCGGTCGTTTTCTTTACGATATAGTTCCACCGCGGCGAGGGCGCGGTCATGATGCGGAGCCAAAAACATTGGATACGAGCTCAAATAATAAATTAAATTGTCCCCTCATGTTTCATTGCTAAAAGCACACCGGCATTAATCAGGGAGCAATTTTTTAAATTCATGATGAAAAGGATGCAAATACGGGATCCTATATATATATATTAATCCATAATAATCCAAAATGTTTAGTTGCCATTTTAATGCGAACAGGTGGAACGGGGAGGGACGGCCAAACGAGGCTTCATGAACCACTTTCTCTATTTCCTGACTCCACCAGGTGGCGCTCTTGGTTTTAAAGATGGAGGCTGAAAGACAATGAAGAGTGCTTTCAAACGTCTGTTGAACGGACAGCGCCATCTCGTGGCTTCAGGAAATAAAGACAGTGGTTCATGAAGCTTCATTTGGTCATCATTGGCTGTTTGCACTAACAACATGTAACACATGTGTGTGTTGTTTTTTTCGTATCTTCAATTTATTCTAATTGAAATAAACTAACTAAAATAATGTGAATTCATCTTTTGTGTTGCAGGATTTTATATCCGGACGTGGAAATGCTGCAGAGGGTGCAGCGCAAACTTTGCACTATTTTAAGTTCACTTTCCTGGGACTTTGTTTTTCATATATAAAAGAGAAAAGAACAATCTTGTTCGATCAACATAAATAAACGATGCAAATTATTTCCTGAGCAGTAGATCTTTGTAGATTTTTATTTCTATATCAGGGAGTAAATAACTTTTAAGGCAGAGTTTTTATTTTATTTCATTTTAATTATTTTACGGTCAGACGTGAAATAGCGGAGGAAAACACGACGCCGTCAGCTGCGGAGGTCGTGACAGGGGAGAACACGACTCCTCCCTCCTGGGGTGGAGGGGGGGGGTTCTCCGCTTCACGTCTCGTGGGACTCCGGCTTTCGACGCGGTCTCCATGGAAACGAGGCGTCACGACACGCGGGCTGCCGCTATAAAAGGAGGCCGGACGGAACCCAAATAAAGAAGAAGAGGAAGAGTCGTCACACAGAACCCCAGAGAGAGAGAGGAGCTCACCGGAACGTTCCCAGAACCTCCACCGGACCCGGACGGACCATGCAGCGGAGCCCCCACGTGATGCCTCCCGCACAACACGCGCACCAGGTGAACCCCAGGTGAGAAAATGAAGATTCTTTAAACGTCTTTAAAAGCCTCCCAACAACAGGCTGGGTGACATATATATATATATATATATATATATATATATATATATATATATATATATATATAAACTTTTTTTTTTATTATTTTAACATATTTTAACTTCTCAGACATTTCCACACTCACAAAAATAATTTTGAGTTAATATGATTTAATCATGTCACACATTTCCATCGATTCATATTAAGGAGACTGAATCCCCTTTATTCATATTGTCTGAAGAACATGAATTAGAATGGACCATTTAACAACAAGAAACTCAATATGCTTCATCAAACATATTTCTGAAATGTAAACTGAAATTATTATTTTTAGTAGAAGTAGTATTTCAAGTTACATTTGATTTAGTTTATTAGTTTCGCACAACACAAGTTCAGCCAGTAGAAAATCACTGGTTTCCATGTAAATATTGGACACAAGTACTGCAGGGATGTTGAGTATGAGGTGTGTTTGTGTGTTTGTGTGCAGAGAGGAATGTCCCGGCCTGAGAGCAGACCCCTGTGAGACCCCCGCCACTGCAGGTCAGTTCATTACTCAGCATTCACGTTCTCACATTATTCATCCTCGTCACTTGTTCAGCTCCTCTGCGGCTCCATGAAGATTTCAGAAGTTTGAACGTCAATAAACATTTGTTTTCATCCTGATTTGCACCCCGTGTGGACAAAAGTCCCGTCTGGAGGTGAAACCCAGGCGTTTCTGTCCAAACTGGATTAAAATGCGTCCAGGTCGTCGAGATAAACTCTTCTCGCCTCCTGTCCGCCAACCACTAGGGGGCAGAACCTCCCGGTGTAGCTGGGGTCTTTCTGAGCCTTCGTCTGTTCTGGTTCCGGTCCCGCAGGTGCTCCTCCTCTCCGGGTCGTCACCAACAGCCGTGAGCGATGGCGGCAGAAGAACGTCAACGGCGCCTTCAAGGACCTGAGGCGCCTCATCCCCACCCACCCCCCCGACCGCAAGCTCAGCAAGAAGGAGGTGCTGAGCCGTGCCCTGCGCTACATCTCCTTCCTGGACCAGCTGCTGTCCGACCAGGACCTCCAGAGGAGGGCGGTGGCCCCCCGGCACCGGGCGGACAGCCTGGAGGAAGAGGAGGAGGAGGACGAGGAGGAGGAGGAGGAGGAGGATGATAGTGGGAGTAACCTCCTGCAGGAGCTCCACCTGGACAGCTGGTAGGAGGAGGAGGAGGAGGAAGAGGAGGAGGAGGAGGTCTCAGGGTGTTTTCAGACCTCCTGCATGACTTTGGAGTCTCCAGGCTCCAGTTCTGGTCCAGATGTCTGGAGAACATCTGTGGATCTGATGGAGCCTCCTGGAATAAAACAACAAGAGTAAATAAATACGTCTGAAACTGTCAGACCATCGAAAAACGTCTTTTTAAAAAAAATTGGACTTAAGAATGAAGTATGAATAAAGACTGACGGATTCCTCCGGAGTCGGGATGAAACGTCACGGTAAAAGTGAAACGATTGAGGAAGAAGATTAAATGTCTCGTCTTCATACCTCTCGAACAGCTGTGAACGCATCGCTTGTGTTTCCGTTTCTGAAAAGTTCCGTGTTCACACGGCAATGTGGTGAGAATGAACTGTAACGTCGCCCCCTGGAGGTCGGGAGGAGGGATGACTGCGTGAGAACATATTTAGAGCCGTAGAACTGCGTTGGCCTGTACATTTTAGTAGTTTTTATCTGATCGTCTCAGATGAGAGAATGTTCGATTGTTTCCTCGGTGAATCGATGGAGCTCATGTGACATTCACATGTTTGACACACGTTTGATGTATTTTCATACAAAGTCGTGATCCTGCCAGATCACGTAAGATCCTGTAACCAGATTCAGTTTCTTTCATGTTGAAGGAACTTTTG
Organism: Lipophrys pholis; assembly: GCF_963383615.2. NCBI lineage: Eukaryota > Metazoa > Chordata > Actinopteri > Blenniiformes > Blenniidae > Lipophrys > Lipophrys pholis. The sequence continues at coordinate 4,167,004 of NC_137640.1, read as the reverse complement.
GTGCTTTAAAAAAAATTATAATAATTATTAGTGTGAAGTCTTGTTAGTTTAGAATCTTTGTTTTTTACTGCTGATTTTTATTTTTTTTGTGTGTATAAATATGAGGTTTGTAAGAAAACTGTTAAATAAATATTTTCATTCAACCAAAAGATTTCTGTCTGTTTCTAACTAGTTATTAACTACGGAAGAGTATTAGGGCCACTGAAGAAAAAAAATAATTTGGAGGCAAGAAAAACAACAATTTTCATGCACTTCAGAAAAAGTAAATATTTCAAAGTTGAGATATTTTTTTTCATGGTCCATCCATCCACATGCCAGCGCGTGTGACTGCTTCCACAAAATCCATCGCATGAGGTTTAATGAAGTGGTGTCGCGCACAAAGGTTTTGGGTTTTTTATTTTAACCTCCGAAACAAAAATCTCGACTTTGATATTCGACTTTTTCTGACGCTCATTAACGTTTTTTGTTTATTTTACCTCCGAATTTTTTGTTTTCTTCAGTGGCCCTAAAACTCTTCCATATTTTTGTGACACGCACAAAGGTTTTGGTTTTTTTTAAACTCCAAAAATAAAATCTCTATTAGATTTTCGACTTTTTCTGACGTGCATAAAGTTTTTGGGGTTTTTTAACCTCGGAAAAATAAAATCTTGACTTTGTTTTTCGACTTTTTCTGAGGCGCACAAAGTTTGTTTTTTTTAACCTCCGAAAAAAATAAATCTCGACTTTGATTTTCGACGTTTTTGACGCGCACAAATTTTTTATTTTTTTTTCTTTGAATTTTTTTTTTTATTTATCAATAAGTGTCAAAAATCATTTGAAAATGGGAAAATTTCTCCCTGTGGGATTAAATAAATATTTTTTATTTTTACCCATAAAACCTTTGTACTGTTGCTCTGAGTGACATTTTTAAACGTATGAAATTAAGACATTTCTTTTTTCTCCAGCTTGACGACAAAACCAAATGTGACACAAGAGGAAGAGCGAATGCCAACAAGTGGAGGAGGAGGAGGAGGAGGAGAGGGGGGAGGAGGAGGAGGAGGAGGAGGGAGGAGGAGGAGGAGGAGGAGGAGGAGGAGGAGGAGGAGGAGGAGGAGGGGGAAACAATGCCAACGGGTCCCAGAGGAGGCGAGGAGGCGTGTTTCAATTAGAGCGAGCCGGTGTGACGACCCTTCGCTCTCCGTTCACACACTTTATCTGATGCCCAGCTCAGACAATCATCAGAAAAATAAATCAATTCTTTCAACCAAACCCTCTTTAACCCTCCTCCTCCTCCTCCTCCTCCTCCTCCTCTCCCTCGATCTCTTTCAGGGTTTCACAGCCTGAACTCATCAAAAACCTTCATGTTCATGTTAACCTGCAAATTATCCCGTCACCCCGACCTGAACCAGGGTTTGAATCGTCTGTCTGTTCTGTCTTCTTCTGAAAGGGCTCGCATTGAATTTGAAGCTATAGAAATGTATTAAAAAAAAAAAACAAATGAATTCTCTGGTTCTTTCCTCTTAATCCCAACTGGTTCTGCAGAAAGCCTCTGGCTCATAACTGTTGGGTTTTTCTCTGTAAAAGAGCCTCAAGGTGACTGTGTTGTAAAAATCAAATGAATTGATTTGAATTGTCCACCAGAGTCCAGAGAAACGGCTGTCAAACATACAATCTTCTTAGAGACTTTAATACGGACAGAGTTTGTTCATTTTACCCCAAAATAAATCCGAAGGAATCACGCCGTCATAGAATCAGGACACAACAGGCTTTTATTGGTCTGGATCTGAATTAGTGCTTAGACTGATTCTGATCTGGATCCAGATCTGGATCCAGATCTAATCTTGTCCACTTTTTGTTGTCCATTTTCAGGAATCTGTAGTTTTTTCACCACAGCACACGTCACTGACTTAATACCTATTACGCCACCTAGTGGAAGTGCGGTCCGATTGTCACAACAACGAGATCTTCCCCTAACTCCTTTAGGAAGCCTCAAGTGACGTCATCCAGGGGGTTAAGGACAAGTGGATAGGAAAGGAGATAGGAGGGACGAGTGTGTGAACGGAGGTGGATGGATCTTGACACCGGCTGATTGAAAGCCTCCTCCTCTGGGACCTGCTGCCTGCTCATTGTCTCTCCTCCTCGTCTGATTGGCCGAGATGTTTATCAGTCCCTGGCTCCATCATGGGCTTGTTAGTGTGACCTCCTCCTGCTCCTCCTCCTCCTCCACCTCCTCCTCCTCCACCTGATGCGTCCTCCTCTCAGCTCCTCTCAGCAAACTGGATGGTGGGAAAACTCCCCCGGTGGCGTCCTGGTTAATTACCCAAACAGAGACACAGACAACCCCCCCCCCCCCCCCCCCAACACCCCCCCCCCCCCCAACACACCCCCCCACCCCCCAGTTCACCCCCCAGACACAGCAGCTCGATAGTTATGATAAATTCCCCAATTGATTTTCTTATTTTATAGGTTTTTTTTACATATATTTTCATCTAGTTTTAGAGGTTTAACCAGATTTGTTTGCTCTTTTTAATCTGTCGAATTGTATTTTCCACTCTTTTTTTAACAAAGGTGTATTTTTTATTATTTTTGCAGCATTTTTATTCACTTCGAGAATGATAGTATTAATTGGATTTCAAGATGAATGAAACCAACCCTCCGGTATATATGATTCTTGTTGATATTGAAGGGTTGATTGGGAGTTGTTCTGCTTGTTTAGTGACTCTTATGTGCAGCTTTCATCATTTACAACTTCATTTTGTAACTGTGTTGTTCAACCCCAGCAGCACTTTTTCAAATGATATGTATGTTATGTTACACATGAATGTACATCATTTCAATTCATTGAAAAAATAATGAAAATATAAAAATAACAACAAAAAAACAAATCTGTGGTTCAACACAGTGTCTCTGTGCTGTTCCAATTTATTTTTCTAAGTTGATGTGTTTGTTTCTCTGGGATGTTTAGATAAAGTTATAATCCATTCTCGGACCGCAGGTGTTGTGATGCGGTTTATAAACGCACTGTAAATAAACGAAGTTAAAAATTGGCTGAACAAATGACATGACAATGACGTACAATGTACAGATTTAATACATTCTATAATGTGGTTACATAGCAAATGAATTGCAGCATGATGCAGTACAATATAAATATTGTCATTACAAAGATACAATATGTGTCTTTTAACATGGGACAAAGAAAATATACAGCATGATCAGGAGGAATGAGTTTCTTTACAATGAAGACGTCGATGCTTGTGCACCGTTGTTTTAATCTGGCCTCTTCTGGGTACAGCAACAAAATATCTCTGTGTCCATCCGGCTGGTCGGTTCACTTCGTCGTAGTATCTTCTTTATCATAATCCATCTCTCTGTTAATACAAATCCAAATACATGTCATATATACACCTCAACCACCCAGTGGTGTGTCCAACCTTCATCGTCATTGAAAGAAAGCAGAAAAAAAAACCCAACAAGATATTTTGGGTTAAAATCATGTAAGTATTCCAATGAAAAGATTTACCCAGGCCGAAGTATTTAGAATACAGTTCAATTTAAGGGGTCTAAATCTCTTCACTTTTTCTTTATTGTGGCCGTTAAACGTTAGTCGGAAAGTTGTGCCGTCGGTCAAAGACTCTACAAATAAACACTTTTCAAGGCCGTCAGTCATTTAAACAGAATAAACAGAGCAGCTGTTTTTACTGTTTTCACACATCTGGATGATAACAGCCCAGCCCATCACATGACAGACACTCAGATACACACACTCACACCCTCACACACACACACACACACACACACACACACACACACACACACACACACACACACACACACACACACACACTCACACTCACACACACTTTCACATTCAAACCAACTTGGAATCGTCAATTAGCCTCAAATTGATATTATTTATTATTTTACCAATCTAGTGTTTCACATTCTTTACATCCTCAATAATGCCAAATAATCTTGAGAATAAAAAAATTGAGGAATTGACAATGCTAGCCAACCTCCGATCTGTCCTGTAATACCACGTTGTTCAACAAGGTGGCGGTGGTGAGTGTCTTCCTGCGGTCACTCGTACACCAGAACAAAGCAGCAGATTTTCGACTAAAAACAGGAAATCGATGTCCTCGCTGACCTTTCACACAACAACTTCTAGCAAATAGCTGAAATTGAAAAAAAAATTACTCTCTGCTACCACCTAGAGGACACAGGTAGCATTACTTAAACCTTATGTCTGCGTTAAACATCGCTCTTTAATCGTTCGTCTGTAAAAAAAAAAACTAAACTTTAATTGAAATACTTAATGATGCAGAAATACTTTTTGATCTTTCTTCTTTCTAGATGTAGCCAGGCAGCCACATGCATTCGCAGATACAGAGTCACGCAAACAGTTCCGAGCGTTCGAGTCCGACGGCAGAAACACAAAACTGAGGGAAGAATAACGATGTGCAAATAACGGGGGGTTCCCTCAAAAGTCGCTGTGACGGACTCGCGTCCCTCTACGTGTCTCATCACCTCGTTCTGGCCGTCGTCGTGTCCATCGTTCAGTGTGCAGACAGGTTTTCATCGTGACGAAAAACAAAAATAAAAACAGACGGAGCTCAAACGTCCGGCTGCAGGTTGCTTCGTCTTTGAATTGACAAAACGCTCCAGAACTTGTATTTCAGCACTTCAGCAGTCGGACTTGCTTGTTGAATGAGTTCTGTTAGGTCGGAGACTGAAACGTTCTCGACACGATTGCTGGTGAAAATGAATGAGTTCACTTTGGTGACACACGTTCTTGTCACAGAGATAAAAAAAAAAAAAAAAAACTGTTTCCACAAACACGGTGGGGAAAAGCAGACGTGTTTTACATTCATTTCCAACTGAAGATATTTGGCTTCGACCGGCGCCTCGCTTCAGACAGAGAGGAGAGGAAGGGAAAAGTTGCACCAGACTGATTTCTCACTTGAAGGTGATTTACAAGTCAGAATTAACGAAACTCATGAAAACGTCCGTTGTGTTTCGGGGGTCTGTGCTCGGACTCACTGAAAGCACAACTTTTTGAAAACGCTTCCAACTCCGCCTCCATTTGGACGGATGACAATTTTGAAAAAAGTTCAGTCTATGAAGAGACTGTGGAAAATACAAACTTTTCCAAAATGCTCTGAATTTGTCTCCAAGGAAACGGGGGAAAGTGCAACTTTTTGAAAATACTCCGACTCTCTGCAAAACAGGGAAACTTATCTGAAACGCTGCTACTGCGCATGCAGACCACAGCCATAGTAAATAGTTATTCTGCACATGCTCAGTAGAGGGACAACCAGAACAATGTTTTCCTCCAGAGTGTCTTGACTCCCAGTCCAGATTCTCCTGAGACTTGGTACTTTTATTTTGACAGTCACCGTAAAAACAATCCAACTTGGTCGTCTGTCCACCAGAATGTCCGTGTTCTCTCATTGTTAATGCCTCGAGCCTTTTGTTCTCTGTTTTATGTGTGTGTGGTTACTAAACCAACCAACAGCTCCCACTAGTGGCCCAACATGAAAACTACACCTTTTTTCAGCTCATTTCCCTGTAAGCCAACATCGTTTTCAAAACATTGCCTTGTAAACACAAAGCTTCTCTGAGATGAAATCATTTTAAAAAAAAAAAAAGTTTCAGGTGAAACGTTGTCTAAACGGGGAATGGAGTGTGAAACCTGCTCGCAGGAATGACGCTGAGATACGTTTACTGAAAAGAAAGAGACAAAACGTCTCCTCTGCATAGTGATTCGAGATATCTTAGCAGCAGAACACTTCAAATTAATGTTTACTTCAAATCTCCGTAAAGCAGAGCTGTCACTAAAGTGAAACTCTAAACTCACGCAGTCGGCTTCATGCAAAGCAGTAAGTTTCAGTAATTCTCATAAATTAGATGGATTATTCAAATTCTAAAAATTAAGAACTATATTTTGATTTTTTTGTTTTTTTCTTAAACCTCCCCCGTCTCCCTGCCCGTAACCAACTATCAAAAAAAATATGACTATAGAGTTGCTCGCTGCTTCTGAACATTCGATTTTTTTTTACAAACAATTTCTTTGTTTTCTAAAAAAAAAGAAAATCCCTCATGTGCAGCTTTATGGGGTCTTTCAGCGGGCGCTCCAGCGGGCGCTCCAGCGGGCGCTCCAGCGGGCGCTCCAGGGGGCGCTCCAGCGGGCAGCGGGCGCTCCAGCGGGCAGCGGGCGCTCCAGCGCCGCGGGACCGGAGGCAGCTCGGGGGATTTCCTCCTTCCCAACTTCGGAAAGAACCGGACGCAAGTGAATTGGGGGCAAAATGTGGTTTCAAACAGTTGTGCAGATTGGAAGAAGAAGAAGTAGAGGGTAGAATTTCCAGGTATCCAGCATTTTTTTTTGTTTTTTTGTTTTTTACAGTACGTGATCAGAAGCTCATTCGTAAAACTTCACTTGGTCAGTTTTCCCCACAGACAGCAGCTGCTACGTCCAGTGAAGAGTTGATAAGGGTTTTATTTTATTCCTGCAGTGGCTTTCAAGCATATGAAGCTTCCAGCTTGTCCGGAGGCTTTACTGGGAAACGTCATTAGAAAAAAAAAACTAACAAAAAAAAAAAAGATGGTAGGCCATGTTTGTAGTCCTTCCTGAAGGCCTACAAGTATAAAAAACTAAACGAACAGTCACCTTGGTGAGTTACAGTTGGAAAACTGTCAGCCCTGTTTGCGCCACGACAACGAGAAAGTTTGTGGTCGTGAGTGAGATCGGCCGACGATGTTCATCGGGCGTCCTGGGAAGCGTCCGCCCACGTGCTGGCTTCGTTCTCGTCCGAGTCGGAGAGCGCCGCCGTGCACAGGTCGCTGAAGATATCTGGAAGAGGAAGACGAAGAGAGAGAGAGAGAGAGAGAGAGAGAGAGAGAGAGAGAGAGAGAGAGAGAGAGAGAGAGAGAGAGAGAGAGAGAGAGAGAGAGAGAGAGAGAGCGAGGGAAGTCAGTTTCAGCAGCTTCACAGAGCTTGGCACTGACGGTACGTGTCCACAAGAGGGCGTTGTTTTCTTGCATTTGGAAACGCGCCGCGTCTGGAAATGTGTCTGGATAATAATTGTCTTTCCTTCGACCGGAGCACTTTTGAACCTCATGAGGGAAGAACGAATAAAGGAAGTCGAAGCGTTTGTGTAAGGCTTCGTTCACACAGCAGGGAGAAGAGACCTAATTCTGATTCTTTACTCACAGTGACTCACATCCGATCGGCTTTGTGGCCGTGTGAAAAACTGGGATTCCAATGTTTTCCCCCCCCAGACCCCGGCCTCGTTCATATGTGGAACCGATTCTGATATTTTTCTACATGTGACTGCTTCGTCATCGATGTGTGACTGACGTCACGAGGAAGTGGCTCCCCCAGAATAAAAGCTGTGCTCTCTTTTTTCCCTCCTTCTCCTTCTCCTTTCCCTCGTCATGCTGTCTAGATTTTCTCGGCTCGTATTTAACAACCACTTGAAATGGATCTACTGACCTGTGCTGACCTGTGTTGCCAGATATGGTGGGTATCCCCCAATCAGGGAGCCAAATTCATCTTACCTTTTAAACGTTGTTTATTTTGTGCATTTGTGTGTTTATGGCGTATTCTTTATCATACATATAATAGTTTTACGTTTAGGTTCCACCTTGTTTGGGTTGAAAACGGTGAGTCACATCTGGCAACCCTGGTGCTGACCGGCGTGACGCCCATATTTACTTCTCTCAACAGCCTCTGTTGCTCATGTGCTCTGGTGCCAATAACCTTACCTATATTTAAAACATTTAAAAGACGGTTTAAGCTCACTATTTTTGAAAAATATCAAGGCCAGGAACAATAAAATTCACTGCGTTCCCTAAAAGGACAGTTTAATGTTGGTTTTTCAGTCTCCTCTGATATTGGCATCACTGATACGGTAATCAGTTTTGAGATTTACTTGTTTCTGTTGCGTTGCTTTAATTGTAGAAGTTTTACTTCAAAATAAGTTTCGCTTCAGTCGGAACCCTTTGCTCACAAACTATAAGTGAGGATGCCGTCCCATTGACAAAACAAGTTGACAGATATTGTTATTTTTCCTCTTCCAGTTCAAACCAACATGGCGGCTCGGTCACAAACTGTCTCTTTTCTTAGTAAAACAGTTCAGCGTAAAGTATTTCTGAAAGGCGCGAAAGCTGACCGTGCCGAACCTGTCCTTGTTTTGGTTCCACTACAGCGAGTTCAGGCGTTTTACCGAAGTTTCGAGACGAGAATGGGAAGCGAAGAAACCGAGGCATCCTGTGGACACGCACCGTGAAGGAATGGCATTCGAGCACGGGGACTTTTCACATGAGAATACGCAGGCCGCAGTGCAGTGCAAAATCGTGCTCAGGACAAGGCAACGCGTCGACTGCTTGTCTCGTTCAACACAAGCCGTTACGATGCGTGAGGGGCGGCGGATGCGAGCCATAAAAAAAAGCAGGCGGGCGAGGGCGAGGGCGAGGGCGAGGGCGAGGGCGAGGGCGAGGGCGAGGGCGAGGGCGAGGGCGAGGGCGAGGAGGAGGAGGAGGAGGAGGAGGAGGAGGACGCCTCTCCACCCTCCAGGAGGTCTGTCCACATCCAGGGTGGAGGAAGAGGAGCGGGAGTCAAAAGCAAACAAAGAGGTGATGATGGGACGAGGAGGAAGGTGAGTGAGGACGAGGAGGAGGAAGAGGAAGAGCACCAAGACAAAACAAGCGAGGCCGCAACAGAAGAGTCGGAGGAGCAGCCTTCAGCTCGGGGAGGCGGAGAGAGACGAGTATTGACTGGAAAAATATCAACGACACAAGCTGTGCTGATGTTTCATACTAGAACTGGAGCTACACTCGGTAGAGCGCAGTACGTTTCGCCAACTTCTTCTTTCTTTAATCACGAGCCAGGTAAACGTCCTCCCACCACCATCACATAATTCAATCAAGGAAAACGAAAGCCGAACAGAAGCTTAAAAACTGGGAATTTTCTCTGGGTTTTTTCAGGCCCCTGGTCCACGTGCGTCACAAAAATCCTGGCAGATGTGTTGATGTGGGAAGGGGGCGGAGTCAGGTTGTCCATAACAGAGTGTCCCGCCAGTAAGACAAGGTCTGTCCACACAAGAACGGCGTTTTCATGTAACTGCATGGTTTTTTGCTGATCATTCATCATTCAGCGTTTTAGGAGCCCGAAAATGTTCCGTCCCAACACAGAGAGTGCGGTTAAAATGTAGGCCGGGTTGTGAAAGGCCGCGGGTATGTGACATCATCACAGTAAACGAGGAGCCGACGCGGAACACGTGTGTTGCAGCCGGAGATCAGGTATCCGAGTAAAGTCGTGAGCCTCCGTGCGAAAGGTTCTCATTCCAAACAGCAGCGTCCAGCTCCTGCTGGATCTCATCCTGTCCTGTCACAGCCAGGAGCGTCTGCACCTCGTCGGAACACCAGGGGGCAGTGTAGTACCAGCATTTCAATAAAGCCAGTTAACAAAACAACGTATGTAAACATGCGTTATGTTTCCACACTGCGCAGTGGAAAAAAGGCGATATATTCCAAAAAATGGTCATTACTCTGCTTTGATATTTTCTCCAGAGTGAAGAAGCGATTGATGGTTTAGAGCAAAAGAAAGGAAGGGAAAAGAAAAGAAGGGGGGGGGGGGGGGGGGGGTGAGTGGGTGTGTTCCAGCATGGCTGCCAGTGGTTAGTGGGAGGCTGCAGTGATGTTACTGTAAGTGAGGAGACCTCCTTCAGATGCTGTTTGTAGTATACTGGGAGGAACCAGCCCAGTCTCCTCTGTTAAAAGGTTCTTGACTAGCCTAGAACATGAAACACAATGAAGAGGGGAGGGGGGGGTGCGAAGGGGGGGGGGGGGGGGGGGGTCACTCAAACACAGGAATCAATAAGTATAGTAACACTTTTCAAGCAGCAACTTATCTAAAATGAGATTTAAAAAAAAAAACCTGTAAAGAAAAAAAATAACAGGTTGATTGTTAAATGACTGAATCATTATGATACAAACTGATGCTGCAAATTAACAACGTCGGATGTCAAGTGTGAAAGCAGAGCAAATCTTTTACTGATTTAATAAATAGAATGTAATGTAAAGAGCAGTGGCGGCGGGCCAATAGAGGGCGCTGACTCCCTGGTGGAAGAAAGAAGGAATTTCTTTTTTTTTCTTATAACAAAATGTATTAATAAACTGTAATACTGTCAAAATATGTTTATGCCAATAAACTAACAATGGGCCCTGAACTGTATTCGCTGTAATTTCAAGTAAACCAGGATAACTGCATGCTGTATAATTCTACATGTGGGTATATGTGTCAATACATTTCAATGCATATAAATTCTATATATGTATAATATATGTTTGTATAATTGGATATGGTCAAACAACTTTATTATATTTATTCTATATTACATATCATTAATTATTAAAAAAAAGTTTTTATTTATTGATGCTTTTTCATTTCACAATTTGTCCTAATATAATAGTTCTAACATGTTTAAATGAATTGGATATTAAATAAGTGGAAGCTAAAGAAAATTATATATTATTTATGGAGAAGTGGTGGGATTTAATAAGTTATACTTCTTCCCACTCCTTTTCAGACATGGTATCTGGGTATATTGTTCTGCTGTGATTATTCACTGTTTGTTTGGTTATCTGGCGTGAGCTGGGGATTTGATATAAATTTTGAGCATGTCCGAAATAAAATAGAAAATGAAAATGAAAAATGTAATGAAATTGTATTCGGTGAGAGCGATGATATTAAAAAATAAAACAGCCTGAGCACTGGACTGAAAAAGGGTTAATCTGGTAATAGGAAGTGAAATGAATACCAAGAAGCTCAATGTCGTCCAAATATCTGAGTGACTGAGAAAGAGGGAGTAAGACAGACGTGCAATGAAAATAAAACATAAAACATAAAATGGATTAACAATGCAGCAACAGTATGCATCTTAATGAGACATGATCATGATGGAGCAAAACAAGCAGCGGCAAACTTTTCACAGTCGGCGTAGAAACAAACTGAGGAAAACGGTATACCAGTTTCCGGTTTCTGCTTCCTCCAGAAACTGCACCAGGTCGCCCGTCTCCAGCGAGAGGTCCCGGGGCTCACGGGAGTCGTAGGTCAGCTGCACCCGGAAGTGGCTGCTGTCGCCCTGCAGCCAAAAGATAGAAAGAAAGAAGGACCTTGTTCATTCATCCTGGTTAATAATCTCTATTCTCTTTGTGTGGTGGCGCTTAAAGCACCAAAGGTGATAAATGAAGTGAATAAAAAAATCATAAAATCAGACCTAACAAGTATTATATTGACACAAGTCCCGCCTCTTGACCCATGACCCCGTCACATGATTTGACGACAACAATGGTTGCTAAGCGATACCTCCTCCAGGTGGAGCTGCAGAAGCTACTGACGCTCGTCGGTTCAATAAGGCCAGATGTTGGGTTTCTAAAATACAGGGCTTTTTTTTTTTTAATGCTCTGTGTCGTCTTCTCCATTTTTGGTGTATTTCTGTGGCAGGAATCACAGCGCCCCCTTTAGGCCTGACACATGTACTACATCGCTTTGAGCTGCGTTCATACTGACATGCGAAAGGAAATCTTTTTAACAATGATGGGGAGAAAAAAAAAAGATTGTTTAAGCTCGTGGGGGCGGCGCCGGAGTCGGATCGTTTTCAAAAAGTTTCACCTCGGGAGACATTCTCAGACCTGTCTTTTTTTTTTTTACTTACATTTTTATTGTTGCCTTCATCCTCTGAAGAGTTGGAGGATTCTTCTCCACTGGAGGGAATCGTCTCGAAGTCCTCGGTGTCCATGGAGGGCAGACGCCTCTGAGTCCAGCCTGAAGACGAACGCGACGCGTTACTAACGTCTGAAATCAGCTCGTAAACAAGGACGTGTCTGATCTACGGATCAGGCCGGCAGGAGAACGACAGCTGTGAATCACAAACTCCCGACGACACCATCCCGATATTCCGAGAAGAAGCTGGGCAAACTCGCAGACCACGCCCCCTCACAGCAGGCCACGCCCCCTCACACAAGACACACTTCTGTAAAGCGACGTTTTAAATTTTCAACGGCACAGCTTATTTCTCGCGAACAAATATTGTCAGAAAGACATTTCGCTGAACTGTTTTAGTTTTTATCTGCAGGTTTAACCTGCAGTACTGCAGTACTGCACTACATGCTGCATGCTAACGAGCTTCAGCGCTCACACAGTTGCGAGGCTACATGCTAAACTTGGTTAAAGGGATCATATTATGCAGATTTTCAACACTTTCACATGGATCTCATTGGTCCAAAAGCATAGTATTTAAAGTTTATTGCTTTTCCTTGAATTTTCATCCATTTGAATATTGGATCACAGGAGCTGCATTCAGAATCTGTGCCCAACGTGATTCCTTCATAATTGTCTATGTTTCTGCGGTTTCCATGTGAACGGACATGATTTGACTCCTCCCCCTCCTCCGCTGCAGTTACCTGGTTGTGACGTAGATCTGGGCACCACCTTGTTCCCAGCAGCACCCGGAGTGCCGCCGCCTGTCATGCTCTGACGCTTCCCCAACGCAGCCATAGCGCCGCGCAACGTATCTGGAGGGAAGCCCAGACGCTTTACGCCAACCGCGTGTACGCACGTCTGCTGACTGCTCATGCGCAGACTTTACACAGTGTGGATGCGACTGGACGAACGAGCACAACGCACGAGATCACTTCACCAGGTGAGTGCAACATGCAGAACTCAAACCGGGCAGTGTTTGTTCTGGACAATGGACTTTCCGCTCTGAAAAATATCTATTTCTATATATCTATAGATCTATAGATCTCTATATCTCTATATCTCTATATCGCTATCTATATATAGTTGGGTTTTTTTGCTTTCTTTTTTTTTAATTTTACCAGAAAATTAAAAAAATTTATTTTCATTTTCATTTTAAAATAAAAAAATTTTAATTGATATTCAAGGTATTTTTCTTTATCAGCATCAAGAAGACATAAAAGAAACTTTAAAAAACCAGTTGATTTTCATCTTCTGTTTCTAAAAACCAAAAAATAAAATCATGAGAAGACAGGAACAAAAAAAATTTAATTCATATTGTGCGACTGGAAATTTTCAAAGTAAGAGCACGTGGGGGCGGTACTGTGTTTCTGGCGTGAGCATCAGAATATATGACTTGGTTTCCTGAGGCCAGAATAAAATGTCTGAGGAACTTTACTCTGACGTGATTTTTCACATAACTGCCAGGACACACTTGTAAAAGAGATTATTAATCTCAATGTGGTTCTCCTGACAAAATAAAAGCTCAATGAAATAACGGAAATAAGAACCAGTTATAATTTCCCCTTCGCTACGTGTGTGGCACGATATGTCTTGTAATGTTTTTATTCTTTGTTTTTAGAAACAGAAACTGAAAACAACCGGTTTTTAAAGTTTTGTTTATCTCTTCTTGATAAGGAAAAATACCTTCAATATAAATTTTAATTATTTAAATTTCAAAATGAAAAAAATGTTTTGGCTTCATAACATTATTCTCTGAACGGTAAATCCAAACAAACACTGACCCAAACACAACTACACACAAAGAACAACACAATCAAAAGTACATTCCCACTGGTGCTCATGCATTAATAAACTACAAAACACAAGTAAAGACGCAACAGGAAACTGAAACTAATGCACAAACCACTGAGAAGTCAAAAAGTAAAAATCATGTCTCGAAGCCAGACATTTCTCCTGGTGTACCTTCGTAACCGAACGGAGTGGGATCACTCTTTATCTCGTGTCTCTTGCTCTTTATGTTAGCAGCGAGAGGACCTGGATGAAGGACACAACATGGGACCACGACACATTACAACCAGGAACAACACACAACTTCACTCTCACAACATTTCAAAGCCTCTTTTACATCAATACAAGTGTTCATCTGGCGTCACGTCATTATAACTAATGGAAAAATGGCTAAAAAAAACAGGTTGCATTCCGTCTCAAACAGGGGTCTGCGACCTGAAGCTTTTAGAATATGTAATGTAATTAAACATTCCTTTCATTTTTATTTGCAGCCGACTATGATTTTCAAAAGTGCCTAAAAACACCTAAATAAGGTAAAACAGCAAATATTGACAGAACAGCTTTGTTTCTAAGTAAAAAAATATTATAAAATATAAATATATATTTTTTTAAAATTATGTTAAATAGGAAGAGGAAGTTAAAAGTAAAACAGGGAAAAAAAGATAAAAAAAAAAAGGAAAATAGCTAAAACTGCTCTAACCATTGGGAAACAACTGCTAAATAAGGTAAAACATTGAAAACTGACAGAACAGCTTTAGGTAACAGTTGAACTAAAAAGAAAATATATACACATTAAAAAAAAAAAAGTTAAATAGGAAAAGGAAGTAAAATAAAAGAAAGTGAAGAAAGACTGAAAAAAGAAAAAAAGATTTTAAAAAAATTTAAATAGCGAGTATAGTTAAAACTGCTCTAACCTTTGGGAAACGTACAAGATACGAGCCAAGATGTATAAAAATGGCTAAAGTTAGAATATTGCTGAAAACAAATGGTTGGTGTTGGAAATCGCCCATCTTGGGGGCGTACCCCAAGATGGGAGGTTTTAATTGTCGTCAGCAGAGGAGGCGAAATACTATAAACCACCACTGTTAAATTTATTAGCATGAACGCTGAACCTCATGTGATTTACAAATTTCATTTTAAATCTCCGGGGTGCATTGTTCTCCGGTGTGTTTATGTTTATCAACGGTCCCACCATCGTTTTTTATTTTTATTGTTCGTGTGAGCAAAGGTCTGCTATGCTATCGCTATTTTTTATTTTTTTTTACTCCTCATGAATTGATTTAAAGTCAATTTAAGGGCAACTGGATATGTGAGAATACCAGATGACGTCTCCTTTAAAGAAACAAGAAGTGCACCAATAACGAGACGGTGTGAAGTACGGATCCTGCACAGAGTACTGAATGATGTTCTGCCAAAATATAGATGAGAAGAAAGTTCGCCTCGAGACGGTTTTTTTCCACCATTGCGTAGTTTTTAACCAACATTTCACCAAACTGTCGTCAGACTCGCGGCAGCGGTGAACGAAAGAAGCAGGGGGAAGCTGAGAAGAAGCAAAACAGGGAGGTCCTGATGGATCGGGTACCTTTTGCGCGCCGTGCGGCGAAGGAGGAGGAAGAGGAGGAGGAGGAGGAAGCAAGGGAGGAGGTGAGAGAGAAGCGGCGGGGGACCTCCGCCTCCTTCACAGGGGGTTCTGAAGGCAGAAGAGGAGCAGAGGAGGGACAGAAAGAGCAAATGTTTCATCAGCGGAGTGAAGAGGAGGATAGTGGGAGCAGAGGAGGATGAGCTGATAACTAGTATTACTAAAACTACTTAGAACTAATATCAGCTTCACTTTTGTCAGTAATGGATCGTTTTTGTTTTAACGATGACCGCATCAATCCAATCCAATCCAATCCAATGTATTTATAAAGCACTATTAAAAACAACTCAGTTGACCAAAGTGCTGTACAACAATATAAAAATACAATTATAAATACAACAATACAGTGGCAGCACAGAATACACTTTGAGCAGTAAAAGTCAACTTCAACACTGGTTAAAAGCCAAAGAGAACATGCGTGTTTTAAGATGTGATTTAAAAACATGAAGGGAGTCAGCCTGTCTAATGAACAGAGGAAGCTCATTCCACAGTTTGGGACCAACCACAGAAAACGCTCGGTCTCCTCTGAGTTTGCGATGCGTCTGGGGGACCGAAAGCAACGCTTGATCAGCTGACCTGAGTGAACGTGCTGGGGAGTACGACACAAGCAGGTCGGACAGGTAACGAGGGGCAAGGTCATTAAGACATTTAAAAACAAATAACAGAATTTTAAAATCAATTCTAAATTGCACTGGGAGCCAGTGCAGAGAAGAGAGGACGGGTGAAATATGATCATATTTTTGTGAGCCAGTCAAGAGGCGCGCTGCAGCGTTCTGAACCAGCTGCAGGCGGGTCAGTAAGGACTGGCTGATGCCGGTGTACAGGGCGTTGCAATAGTCCAGCCGGGTTGTGACAAAAGCATGAATCAGTATTTCAAAATGATGTTTTGAAAGTGAGGATTTTATCTTTGCGAGTTGCATCAAAAATAAAGACGTTGATATTGGGGTGATGGATTTTTACAGGAGGAAGAACAGCAAGTCATCATAACTCGTCAAAAGACGACTTGGCCACTTTGTGCGCTTCACACCAGAATTCTGATTGGCATGTCAGTAGCACTCACTCAGGCCTCGTTTCCATGACAACGTTTTAATTGAAAACACTTCGTTGGTGAAGCTACAAACATTAACAATTGGAGAACACGGACATTCTAGTGGACGGACGACCAAGTTGGATGGTTATTACTTTGACTGTCAAAATAAAAGTGCCAAGTCCCAGGAGAACATGGACTGGGAGAAGAGGTAGTTACTCCGGCCGTGGAGCCCATGAGCAGTAGCAACATTTCTGCCGTTCGAACAGCGATGGAGAGAGAGCATTTTCAAAAAGTTGCGGTTTTCCCGTTTCCACAGAGACGGAGTCGGAGCGTTTTCAAAAAGTAGCTTTTTCCTCTGTTGCCAAGGAGACGGAATCGGATTTTTTTAATTAATTTTTTTTAAAGTCGTGTTTTCACCCGGTTCTACGGAGACAGAATCGGAGCTTTTTCAAAAAGTTGTGTTTTATTTTTCCTCTGTTTCCACGGAAGGTTTTCAAAAAGTTGAGTTTCCCCTCGTTTCTACAGACACAGAGTTTCCATGGAGATGGAGTCAGAGTGTTTTCAAAGACTTCCACCTTGGGAGCTTCTTTTCAAAAATAAGTATTTCCAGTGGCTCCGAGCACCGTTGTTATGTAAAGCGGAAATGTAACAAAAGTTTTGCAAATTTCACTTGAAAACGTTGCCGTGTGAACGAGGCCTCACATACAGTGCTCAAATAAAGTTTTCCTATTTGGAATTTAATTACACCTTTTGTTAATAAATGAATAAATATCAATTGCAATCAGAATAATAAAACAGTTCAAATCAAAATAAAACAAATTATGGCGTCTTTTCATTTCTGCTCAATTCTTCTCTGGACTGGTAAATGCAGTTTTACTCAAACGTCTGATTTTACCGCCGACGTTGTGCTTTATATAATCATCCAAAGTGCTCACGCACCACCGGGAGGAACTTGGAGTTCAGTGTCTTGCCCAAAAGGGTCTTTTGCAAGAAGAGGAGTCAAACTCGATCCCATCAACCAGCTAAGCTTTCAATCGATGTGGAATAATGTCAGAAAACCACACAGAGAATCTAGAAATATCAACTTTCTGTGTAGTTAGAGACACTTCAAAGCAGTGATGGATACACAACACCAGCAGCTGAATCACCAGAGGCTTTCGGAGCAGCAGAGTTAGCTGGTGTTGTGGAAAAAATGGCTTCCCTGGTCACTGGTGACCGACGTCCTTTCGCGTCCGTCGTTGCTGCGAGCGACAGCAGATGTTAAAATAAGACTCACAAAAGGTTCGGCACTTTGAAGCTCAACTCTAAAGGCGGTTGAGCAACATTCGTCAGAACAGCTACGGAGCTAGCGTCGACACAGATGCTGAGCGGAGGTGGTTCGCCACAACGCAAAGCCTTGGCACATGGTTTGAACTGCACTTTACGACATTTAAAGGAGTCATATGATGCAAAATTCACTTTCTCATGGTTTTCCAACAGTAATAATCGTCCCCATACCTGGAATGACGCCCCAGAAGTGAAGAGAGTCTGTCCTCTCTCTCCCTGGCTTGTTTCAGTTTTTAAAAAGTGTGTTGCTCCAACCAGCCAATCAGAAATCAAACCCTATATAGTGTCATCGGGGGTTTAGCCAATCCCAATCAAGGCAGGCCCTCCCTTTGACTCCTCCAACAAGCCATGGTGTCATGTGCCAGCTCTGCTTTGGCACATGGCACCACGAGAGGAAGTACTTCCTCCTCTTCCCAAGATGGGCATGTGTGGGTGGAGCCAGTCCAGCTCACACAGACACAGCAGATTCTGAATGTAGCTCCTATGATCCAATATTGAAATGGAGGAAAATCCAGAAAAAACGCTGGATTTTGGGAAAAAAACTATGGACACAATGTTTGTTGAGCAACGAGACCATGTGAACGTGTTGAAAAGCTGCATCATATGACCTCTTTAATTAGTAGTCATACTCGGTATTTGTAAGTAGCTCAACGTTAGTACTCGTATTTGTACCTGTCCTTCAAAAAAGTGGTTTTGGTGCATCCCTAAAGACGAACAACTGACGATGAGAAGGACGGGGTTGATCAGGATGGCAGTTGTGATTACGATGATGATAATGATGATGATGATGATGATGATGATGATGATGATGATGATGATGAAAACGATGAAGGGCGACAGAGGAAGTGCTGGACATGCGGTTTACCTGAAGGAAGAGATCTCCTGTTGGAAAGTCTCTGCAAGCTGAAATGCTTTCGAACATTAGCAGCCGAGTGGCCTGATTGCTTGGCTGAAGCGTCAGCTGAGTAGCAAGAAGTGAGAGCAAGCAGAGGGTTAGACGAGGAGGGCGAGCAGGGCGGCAGCGGAGTTCAGAAACGCCGGCGACGGTTCGCGAAACAAGTTTAGACATTCGCTTTCCCGGCAGGTTAGTGCGTGAGACAAATGATTACACAGTTCAAAGTAGAATAAAGTGCCGCTGATCAGCATGAACCTTCAACTACAAGAGAAATACAGAGTTTTATCACAGGACTCGATACGTTACACTTCTCTTTAATGGGCATGACTCGGTACGCCTCAGCATTAACATCATGACCCTTTGCAGCCCCAAACATAGCAGACTGTGACGCAATGTGTATTATTACACCTTTCTATCAGAACTTTCTATCAGCTCAATGTCATTTTTAAAATGTTTCCCTTCCTGTTAATACACAACACATGTGTCGAACTCCAGGCCTCGAGGGCCGCAGCCCTGCACGTTTTGCATGTCTCCCAGCTTCAACACAGCTGATTGCAATGAGCAGCTCGTTATCTGGCTTTGTGCTGAATGTGATGATGAACCATCAGGACATTCAGGGGAGGGAGACATTGAAAACGTGCAGGGCTGCGGCCCACGAGGATCTGAGTTTGACACCCCTGATACACAACATGTCAAAGTTGCTCTGAGGATCTTCATCATTGAATCAAGTGACCGAATCAGACGGTTATTCTTTATTATTCTAGAGGAAGTGCTCGGCGATCTGAAACTGGAAACTGGACTGCTGGTACATTCAAAGATCAATACATTGAAACCTTTCATGCCTGAGATCCGCCATGTTTATTCGGCTGGTAGCGTCTCCCAGGAGCCGTTTACCCAACAATGACTCCATTGTTGGGTGGTCCGCTCAGAGCCGCGGGAAAACGGCTCCCAAGGAGGAACTTTATGAAGACGGGCGAAAACATAACTTTCTGGAAACGCTCGGGCCAAAACTCAGAAACACTGCCGCTGAGCATGTGCACCACGGGCGTACTGAATAGCTCTTCTGCACGTGCTCAGTCGACGGACACTAACAATAATGGCGGCCTCCAGAGGGTCATGCCAAAAACAGCCAACAGCACCAACGTGTGGCCTGGCATGCTAACTACATAATCTTTCAGCGTTTCTGCCGTTGCCGTAGAAACGGACATCGTTTTCGAAAACGTCGCCGTGTGAACTGAAAACTGTTCTGGAACAAAAACACAAAAAAAACGATGCCGTTTCACTTTGAAACGTTGTCATGTAAACGTGTAAATGTTCCTGTGTTTTCCATATATGGAGATCAACCCTGACGCTGAATATATCTATATCTACATCTACATCTACATCTATAGCTATATCTATATATATATATATGTATATATATATTATTATACTATATATGTGGATCTCTGTGGATAAGGATTCGTACCATGTGAGCCCACCTGGAAACATTTGTTTTGAACATTTCCTGCATGTGATGGACTCTCATCAGCGGACAGAATCACAACGGATCATCTATCAACTGGATCCAGTTAAACGTTTTGAATATCACACTGAGTTCATCATGTCTTGCTGGAATAACACCATTTACTGGGTTGCCACTAGTGGTACTTTTCCACTCGTTCCTGCTCAAGCCTTACTCGACTTGACTCTACTCCCTTTTGACGCTTTCCCACTAGTCCCCGCTACCAAGTACTTTCGTGATACCCGCTCGGCCGAGGTTCCGAACGAGCTGAGGCGAGTAGAGAATGTCGGCAGACGGCAGGCCGCTGATTGGCCGAGCGTCCCTTTTTCACCGCAGACGTTAAAAAACACGACAGAAAACCCGTAGCTGTCCTGGCGAGTATCGTAGTTAAGTATCGTACCGTTTGTTTGTCTTATTTTAACCTCAGCTGCCGCAAACGGCCTGTGGCAGAAGTCACCAGTTAACACGGGGACCAGTGAAACCGAAACACCGGACATTGAAGCGCGATTGTAACAATACACATGTTGTAATATTGTTCATAAATATATAAAAAGATATATATACTTTTCAATTTATTGTTTGAGCTGATAGCCAATGCATGTTTGCTCCGCATCAAATCATATGAGTGGGAGCTCGTGGAAAAGCGCCATGGAGGAGGAGTTTATACAGTCTGAATGTCGCTGTAAGGGGGCGTAAGAGGACGAACTAACATCCAGCGATTCTCCCAGTCGCAGATATTTTTTTTTCAGTTTTCGCTCAAAGGTGTCAAACGTGACAACACATAAGTTCCTGATGCATCCCACCCGTCTGTGGGATGCGACGAGAAAATAAGAAAAGTAGAAACGAGAGCGAGGGGCGAAGTGGCCGGGTGTCTGAGTTGCCTGCTGAGTGACCTCTCACCTCTCTTCTGCCTCATGTTGGGACTGGGGTTGCTCCTCCTGAAGCCGGACTCCGGACTGGAGGAATCGGAGTGTTTCAGCGCCATCTTACGTACGTTCCTGTTGGAGCAGACGGAGGTCAAAACTGCAATGCTTAGCGCACCCTGTTCTGATCATGTGGACCATCCCTGCTGTGGTGCGCTTTTCCTTTGTTGCTCACCTCATGGGAGCCCCGTAGATGTTGAGCTGACTCGCCTCTGTGAAACCAAAAAATACTAAATGTTACTGTTGATCAGAGGGCAACATGGCGTCTTCCACAGTCCGTATGATTTTGATTATACAGTTATTTACACACCATCAGAAAGAAATATTTCTGAGCCAGGCAAAACTGGCAAAATGCACAGGTGTATTTTTTGATAATATATGAAACAAGCAAGTATTTATTGTAGGGATGCACCGATATAATTTTTTTAAAGGATGAATACGTGTATTAACCTTTAGCTACTTGCCGATAC
Organism: Lipophrys pholis; assembly: GCF_963383615.2. Classification (NCBI taxonomy): domain Eukaryota; kingdom Metazoa; phylum Chordata; class Actinopteri; order Blenniiformes; family Blenniidae; genus Lipophrys; species Lipophrys pholis. The sequence goes on along the minus strand of NC_137640.1, from coordinate 4,145,686 downwards.
CGAGTACCGATCCGAGTCGCCCTGTCTTGTCTACCTGCTGCTGACGTCACGTAATACTTGCCGGTTTGTATCAGGCAGGTTTCACAGATACCTATTCTCCGCGCAGTATCGGACCCAATACCCGACGATACTGCTATCGGTGCATCCCCGGTGCAAAAGGTACGTACCTCTGCACGCTTCAAGCTGACCTGTAAGAACCTTACGAATCTCTGACACCCACAGATTTTTCACATCCATAGAGGGAGCCTGGGTGGGAAGAAAACACACGAAAACAAACAGATCAAGTATGTACGTACATGTACTCAGAGAACAATACAGTGGAGAGGTGCCTCTCCCATCTGCTTTGTATGGGAAATCTTTTTGCAGTTTTTGGGGGATTTATTTGGAAATGGACTTTGGATGATGACAAATCATCCATTAAAATTTCATGCAATTCAGGTAAGAAGTTTTTGCGATACAGACATACATACATACATACATACATACATACATACATACATACATACATACATACATACATACATACATACATACATACATACATACATACATACATACTGTCGTTGGCGAAGGTAATAAAATGAATCTCATTAGGATACAAGTGATGTGATATACAGATTAAATTGACTGTAATTTAGGTTTTTTTCCACCACAGTTTCAAATGAAGACAAATACCTTCAATAATGTGGAAATGTAAACCGACATACCTGGATGATATAAACTTCCTCTCTGCCGTTATACCAGACTTCAAACTTCTTACAATCTCCTTTGACGTTCTCTGTGATTCCCACCGAGCTCATCTGGACAGAAACAGGACCGAGGCAGGGAGAAGTTATATCCCATTCAATGAAAATTATAAGATTAAAATACCACTGATTGTGAGATAACCAAAGCAAACCAGATTTTCACAAGTTTTCATCTGTATTACAGCCTAAATAACACATTTTTATGTTTAATTTTTCATTTTCATATTTTGCAGTGCAATGGAGGAAGTTGCCATGTTGACTCTAATACATAGGGATACACTAATAACAGTGTTTTAAAGGACGAGTTTGAACCTTTAGCTCCCTGCTGATACCAAGTATCAATACGAGTACTTATCAAATACCATGATCCCTAATTTATACTCCAAATAATACACGGCGGCTGGTATCGGTGCATCCCTACTAATACACCTTTACCGTAGAGAGGTGGTTATAAGTCACAGAAATGTGGGCGTCCGAGTGATGACAAGTGGCCTAGAGAGAGAAACGAATCAAGACGGTTTAACCTGTGAACATCAGGGATGTGAAGGACCAGTCCAGTGACTCCAGACCCCCACAGGGGGGCGCCAAAGATTCATCAGGTCATGAAGCGCACTGACTGAAGGGGTATAATATTTGGTCCTAGAAATAAGTGAATCTGCAATTAATTGACTTATGTCACAAAACCACACAGTTTAAGTGTTTACATTGAATGTTTATCATTTACCAAGTTTATCATAAAAAAATATTATATATATAATAAAAAAAATTAAAAACAATTTATTTTTTTATTTTTTTAATGTATGCTGTCAATCCATTGAAAAAAATAATCTAATAAAATAAATAATAAATCTAATGATATAATAAAATTGCACAATTTTCTGTAATTAACTGCAATTTTTTGTACTGAAGCTTGCATTGTATTTATTCATGGCAAACCATGGAATTAATGTGGACTCTATACTACATACTAAATTTAAAATTCAAAGACTATTTTCATAACTTCCTTTTAGCTTTGAGTGAACGCTCTCCAAGTTTACAAACAAATAAATGAAACCTATTTCTTATATACACTCACAAAACCCAGACCTACATGGTAGAGTGCAGGTCCAACACTTTGAGAATGAGAATATTTCTAGAAACAAAGTTGTGAACTTATCACATGAACAAAGTCCTATTAATATACTGTGACATCCATTAACACTCGTGTGCACGCGTTATTATTGACGACACTAAATAAAACTACTAATTGAGTTTTGAAGTGGGGTCGCGAGGATACGGTCGTGTTGAGCGTGAGCGTCGTGTCTCCAGTGGACACAGAAGGAGGAACAAGCAGTGACAAGACTGACCTGGAGAGGTGAGCAGTTAACGTCATGGACAGAATAGAAACACACACACACACACACACACACACACACACACACACACACACACACTCATACACAGACACATAGAAACACACACACACCTTGAGCGAGTGTTTGAAGCTGTAGGATGGCGTCTTCTCGTGCCCGTCTGTGGTCTCGTCCCGTTTTTTACAGAACAGAAGCATCTTGTCGTACAGGAAGAGATGCCTCTGCATGGGCTTGAACCGGGCCAGGTCCTTCACCTGAAATTAAGTCTCCCATTAGCCGTGTGTGTGTGTGTGTGTGTGTGTGTGTGTGTGTCACCCATCAAGTGAACTACTGCATTCAAAAAGACGTGTGGCCTCCATAATCATCTTAGATTTTGACATATTTCGGACGAAATTGAAAATGCTAAACTTCCGTTGAGTTCTGGGTGTCCGTTCACACCACAACGCTCCTCAGAGCCACTGAAGACGCGACTTTTTGAAAACCTTCTGATGCAGCGTCCATGTAAACAAGGGGGAACGCAAAGTTTTGAAAATGGCTCCCGGGGTCGAACAATTTGAATATGCTCTGATATCGTCCCCATGGAAACGGTGGAAAAAGTAACTTTCTGAAAACATTCCAGCTCCGTCTCTATGGAAACGGTGGAAAAAGTAACTTTCTGAAAACATTCCAGCTCCGTCTCTATGGAAACGGTGGAAAAAGTAACTTTCTAAAAACATTCCAGCTCCGTCTCTATGGAAACGGTGGAAAATGCAACTTGTGAAAACATTCCAGCTCCGTCTCTATGGAAACGGTGGAAAACGCAACTTAGGAAAACATTCCAGTTGTCTAGCTCTTCTGCACAAATTTGCGAATTTCACGACAAAAACACAAAAACGATGCGCTTTCTTCAGACATCGTCGCGTTAACGAGGCCTCACGTTCTCTCAGTCGTTGCATAAAGAGAATCGAACAATCTGCGTGGATACCCGGCGTGTTTTACTCCACTGCGTTATTTGCATCGTTAGAACGAATTACATTCTCAGCAGTGAAGCGGACGTCCCGCGGTTGTTTATTGAGGCTCGCTGGACGGGAGAGCAGGACAGGAGTGTGGACTGGTACCTTGCTGTGGCCCTTCTTGTGGTCGGTCCACACGTTGAAAGATCCCTGCATCAGCAGCTTCCCCAGCTCACTCAAGTTACCCTGCCAACGTCACACATGGTCATTATAGCCCCACTTTCTATACATATACAATCTCACATCAGCTGCTGCTGCAGGCGGGAAGGGAAATCCCCGTGTGAAAACTAGAGTCTTAGAGATTAGAGTTCAAGTATTCAAGTAATAAGAGAATCACACATTAAATCATCGCGGGTCACAGATTTGAGTAACTCAATGTAAAAACCGGAGGAAATTAGACTTATGGTCTTTAGGAAACATTTTTTATTGTTCAGTTAGGGATCTCTTCAGAGTCTTGTGTGATAACTGTACACACCAGTAATAAGAAAGTCGAGCTCATTCATTACACAGTTTTTACCTCCCTCTAGTGGTAAAAGTAAGAAACTAATGTTTTACACAAAGAGTGTCTGGCAGTTTAAAACAAACACATGACATAACATTTGTTGTAGTTAGAAATGTATGACATTAAAAAACAATTTTATTGATATTTACGACACAGAAAGTCGTCAGGATGAGTTTTATTAATGAGTGTTCAGGTTGGTTCCAGTGCAGAAAACTGAGTCTGCTTTTACAGAAAGTTTCTCCCTGTTAAAAGGAAGTTTTTCCTTTCCGCTGCCTCCTCTACTTTCTCACGTGAAAATTGATTTTTCTCTGTCAGAGTCCCTTGAAATGACTGTTTTTCTTGAAACTATAGAAATTGAACATTTTCTCCTTTAAGAATCAGAAGTAACGGCGGCATGAGCGTGGACGCTCCTGCGGCTACGATGACTCCAGTGAATAACGACAACTGAGGAGACGTCAGTGTGCCTACTGCTGATTTGACTTGTCGCTCCAGTCTCACCTCGAAGCCAGTGATGGCGATCTGGTGCATGGAGTCGTTGACAGACTTGATGATGTCCAGCATGGTGGCCAGAGCCTCCTCCAGCTCGGCCATGCCCTGGCCTTTACTGCATTTTAACATCTCCTGTGGGAGGAGTGAAAGGCAGTCCCATGAACCGTACAAGAACACCAATAAACCCATATAATAATAATGATAACAATAATAATAATAATAATAATAATACATTTTATTTGTAATGCGATTTACATTTGGTAAACAAATCCCAAAGTGCTACAGTAAAAGCATATTTTTTCAAATAGATTTAGAAGAAGAAAAAAAAACACAATAAAATCACAGAAAACACAAATCAGCCACAGGACTGTCTGAAAAAATATGAGGCCCTGTCCCCCCATGGTGTGGAACTTTGTTTTGGGTGGGCGGAGGTGGTTTTTTTATATGTTGGGCCACTAGTGGGTGCCGTTGTTTGCTTTTGTAATGAAACCACACACACACAACGCGAAAACAACGCGTTTTCAATTGAAACTTGTGACGTTGCCATGCGCCTGACCTTTAGCATGAGCTGGTACTTGGTGATCCTCTGGACGGGCTTCAGCAGGTACGCGTCCAGAGACAGTTTGTGATCAAGTTTCTTCTGGCACTCCTGCAACGGAAGCACAAGCAGGATGAAACCTGCGGACGCGTGTTGAGCACAAACAAAGAGGGCAGGGCCGCTGTAACTATCCAGGAAATATACAGGGAAGTGTGACGACTTATGACAATGAACATAAAGACCACACAGGAAGCACTCAGTCGTTCAGCTCTGTGTTAGAAGAGAGGGCGACGTCAACATGTGCAATGTACATTTTACTCAAAAACAAAAAAAAATGTATAAAATGGACCGAACTGCAACGGATACAGTTTCATTCATTCTCTGCAAATACAATTTGACATTCAAATAAGAAAGAACTGCAATTGTCTTTGTGTTCAGGGCTTGCAATACTAAACAATAGAATTAAAGAACTAAAGAATAGTTGTTGGAGAACTTTTAGTGGAATACTTTGTGAGTGCGTGTCCGTCGGCGTCACCTGAAAGAAGAGGCTGTCTCCACACTGCCTCCAGAGCACCTCGGAGCGCGGTTTGTTCTGACAGTACTTCTCATACACCTGCAGCTCTTCTTTCTGAAAACACAAAAACACCTCGTCTTCTACCTGCATGGGCAGTTATTCAGCAACGTCAAAGTGACTGTATGCGATACAAAGATAGAAATTTACCAGGTCACCTGAATCAAAGTGCATGGAAATAAAAAATGGACTTTACTTGTAATGCGTCAACTTTAAAACATTATTATTGGCTCAGGCTTTCCATTAAACAATAGATCTTAATACGGTATTACTTTTGTTTTAAGAAAGCTTTATTTATTGTCCTATTTAGTAGCTTTATTATGTAATTTGTTCTAGTGTATCTCCTTTATTGCCTTGTGAATTGCCTCTTATCTGTGTTTTCACCTCTACACATGGTTACTGCGTTTTCATTTCAGAAAACCTTTTTGAAAACGATGCTCATTTAAACACAGAAACACTGAAAACATGTTGTTTTTGTGTTGTTTACAAAAAGTTCTGTTTTTCCCCTCCATTTCCACGGAGATGGAGTCAGAGTATTTTGTAAAAGTTGCGTTTTCCCCCATTGAGACAGAGGAGTTGGACAATTTTCAACAAGTTGCGTTTCTCCCTCATTTATACTGCGACAAAGTTTTCAAAATGTTGCATTTTTCTCCATTTCCACTAAAACTGATTCTGAGCTTTTTCAGAACGATGCATTTTCCTGTTTTCATAGAGGAGGGTTTTCAAAAAGTTGCGCATTTCCCCATTTACACGGAGTCGGAGTGTTTCTCAAAAGTTGTGCTTTGCTCAAATTTCCTTCGAGACGGAGTCAGAGTATTGTGTATAAGTTGCATTTCCCCCCCATTTACACAGAGAAGGAGTCGGACAGTTTTCAAAAAGTTGCGTTTCTCTCCCGTTTATACTGAGACAAAGTTGGAGTGTTTTCAAAAAAGTTTAATTTTTCTCAATTTCCACGAAAACCGACTCTGAACTTGTTCAGAAAGATGGATTTTCCTGTTTCCATGGAGATGGAAACTTTCAAAACGTTGCGCTTTTCCCATTTACACGGAGTCACAGAGTTTCCCAAAAGTTGTGCTTTGCGCCAAGCACTTGGTAAAAGTTGCATTTTCCCCTATTTACACAGAAAAGGAGTTGGACAGTTTTCAAAAAGTTGCATTCCCCCCCCCCGTTTACACGGAGTTGGAGTGTTTTCAAAAACTTGTGTTTGAACACCAAGTTTCATGTTTATGTTTAAACTACTTTAGTGCAGTCACGCACACACCATTACGTCACACCGACAGCTGCCGTGTGAATCGGCACATGGTTTGAGGAAGTTTCGCAAACTTTTCCAGGAACACGTCGATGGGAGTCGGGGGTCGAACCAGCAACCAGTGACTTGGTCAGTTAGTCTCAACTCACCCTCTTTAGGAAGCAGGTCCCCACCAGCTCGGGTTTCTCCGCACAGTCCTCCAGCTCCATGAGAAACGTCCTGCACACACACAGGTCATTCCTTCACAATCAGATTCACGGTGAATGAGTGGAAAGACGTTCAATATTTATGAATATTTTGTACGATGTTTAAATTACTTAATTACTTAATGCGTAAACCGGGGATTGATTAGCGTGTTTTTATTTATTTATAGTTCCCCAATAGACGCACAGCACACGAGTGCAAGCCTCGGCGTCTATTGGCAACATGTGAAAAATACGGTATTTACGTAATGACTTTGTTGACACGGAAGTATTTCTGCAAACCACGCAATTTTTTGGAAGCCTGTTATCGGCGAAGAACTAGAGCGTGATGTTTCGAAGAATACAACGAGGTGGACAGATTTGCTGTGGCAGTCTTGAATGACGGCGTTAAGAATAAAATGGCCGCCCCGTCGCAACAATCGATTGGTCCTTTGGACGATGACAAATCATCCCTGAGGATTTCATGCAATTCGAGTAAGAAGTGGTAAAATACATACATACAAATTTATATAAATATATATATGTATATATTCCACGGAGATGGAGTCAGAGTATTTTGTAAAAGTTGCATTTCCCCCTATTTACAGAGAGGAGTCGGACAGTTTTCAACAAGTTGCGTTTCTCCCCGTTTATACTGAGACAAAGTTGGAGTGTTTTCAAAATGTTGCACTTTTCACCATTTCCACGAAAACCGAGTCCGACCGTCTTTGTCCGTACTTTGCGCTAATTTCCACAGAGACGGATTCAGAGCATTTTGTAAAAGTTGCCCCCCCCCCCCCCCCCCCCCATTCACACAGAGAAGGAGTCGGACAGTTTTCAGAAAGTTCCAACTTAGGAGGCGTTTTCCAAAACTTGTGTTTGAACACCAAGTTCTGCGTTTTTGCTCAAACTACTTCAGCGCAGTCACACACACACACACACACACACACACACACACACACACACGGACTCCACAGAGGAAAGTCAGCGGACCGCCGGGACTCGCTTCACGCACTTGTTGTGGAAGTCGTAGATCTCGGGCAGGTTGCCAAACAGCACGTCCCGTTTGTTCTCCAGCGAAGGCGGGATGAGGTGGCTGAGCTCCGAGTTGTTCAGCTCGGCGAAGTAGCCCTGAGGGAGGACGGAGTGACAGAGGAATGAAAGCTGGAACAACCCGTCTGTCCCCGTTTGGAGACTTTACCAGGCCGACGGCAGCTTACAGTCTGCAGTCAAGTCGTGTTGTGGCCCCCGTCGGGTTTTAAGATTCCGTTTCCACGACAACGGCTCAAGTGCAAAAATATCGCTTTTGCGTTTTCGTCTCTGAAAAGGTTTCGCGTTTGCGCGGCATAGTTTTGAAAATAGGTGTCCGTTATGTTACGTTCTGCCAAAAGTTAGTTCGTACAACAGCAGCAACTTAATCACCAGAACCAGAGTCAGAATTGCTCAGTGATTCAGGAGGGTTCCACGCCAAGCAGTGCTAAATGCTACATGCTAAAGACTTTATTCTAGTTGTTGCGTTTCACACACTGCGGCCCGTTTCTACATAAAAAAAAGATTTTTCCGGTTCACAGAGAACTAGAGCTACACTCGGTAGAGCGCAGACCTTCACCAACGCCACATTTGTTTGCGGAACCGGGTTAGCATCGCTAGCATGATAGCCGTTAGCTCATATCGATGCTCACTAGGGAGGTCAGGTAGCGACATCCCTGTGTGAAACACTGAGCACGGAGCGTCTCCATGGCAACAGACGCTGTTCTCTGTTGATCTCCTCTACGAGGTGCCTCTCTCACCCGCTTTGTATGGGACATTTATTCACAGTTTTTGGGGATTTATTCAGAAACGGTTGGCCGTTAACGTCACAAAATCGAATTGATTGGTCCTTGGAAGATGACAAATCATCCCTGAGTGTTTCAGGCAATTCGGGTGAGTTGTTGTTGCGAAAAGGTGGTAAAATCCATACATACAAACCAATAAATAAATAAACACATTCAGATGAAAAAAAAACAACCTTCTCAACCAACTTCCGTTGGTGAAGTAAAAAAAAAAAAAAGAGAGCTCTGCGGTGCAGACGACCGTACCTCCATGATGCTCTGCAGTTCCTCCACATACAGCCGCTCCGTCTCGATCAGCTCGGTCATGATGTGTCTGCAGAGGACGGGAGAACAGCATGAAAACCGTCGCACAGGAAAGGAAAATTCAAACAAATCGAAGTGAGTGTCCGTTGGCCTCTCCTGCTCCCGCCACGTTTGATTTGTCGTTTGTTCCCGTTAACGGGGAGCTGCGCTGGAGGTGAGGAGGTGGCATGAGGAGCAGTGATTAGTGCTGTTGTCTCACTGAAAGAAGAACATTCTCCCTTTTGGGTCTCTGTGATTATTCCTCTGGCCCTTTCTCTCATCACGCTCGTGTGTGCAATGTTGCGTTCAGGTCCGGCTCGGAAAATCGCCTACTCTCCCACTCCCCCACAGTCACAAGGATGCGTTTAGGTACCGAAGCATGGCACCGTTTGATTTTACGCGGATCGGTACTCGGTAGTGCCGACGGAATTCGGTCGGTACCTATATAAGTACCTAATCCGGTACACTTTCATAAACACGAGTGAACAGAAGTGGAGAGCAGCGATCAGCAGAGGGGAAGAAAGGGACATCAGGTTTCGCTTCACAAAGACGAACCTCGTTATTCAGGAGTAACTAAATCTGCCAGTGAGGCTCAAATTATGAGCCACATGTTCGTGTATACAAAGGATGAACTGCCCAAACCAGTATTTAATACTACAGACACACACACACACACACCCACAAACACCCACACACACACACACACACACACACACACACACACACACACACACACACACACACACACACACACACACACACACACACACACACACACACACACCCACAAACACACACACGGATATCGTTACAAACAAGCTCAAAACAGATTAAAAAACCCCAGAAACATTTCATTTAAAACTGTATAAAGAAGTTTTATGCTTTTTTTTTCTCCACAAGACGATTCTTAAGTTTTGCGTGTCGGTTTGACGACGACAGATTGACGAGACGGCTGCAAAGTACCGTCGACTGTAAGTGAAACTTCTGCCTCTGACCTCATTCTCACCAAGAATGTGCGGAGAATGTGTCCCGCCCTCTTCATTAGTCTGCACATAAGTGCTGACACTGATTTGTACAACCTAACACATGACTGCTGGACGTCTCAACGTAATTAGATTTGCTGCTCGCCAAGAGCCAGAACAGCTCCGAAGGAATACACCGTCATGTGAGCGAGTCGGTTCTTCCAGAGGAATTCATTAACTTTAACCAACGTACAGTTAAAATACAGGCACAGTTTGAGCAGCGACGAACATCCATCACCACGCTCTTAGGCTTCAGTAAGCCTTCAGCTAATTACCTTGGCCAACGAACGTTGGTAGAACGACGGTGGCCGAGAAGGTTATGTTTTTGTCTACGTGCATGCATGTATGTATGTATGTATGTATGTATGTATGTATGTATGTATGTATGTATGTATGTATGTATGTACTGTATGTACTGTATGTATGTACTGTATGTATGTTTGAATGTATGTGCAAAAACTTCTCACGACATGAAGCCGCTGAAAACGCAACTAAAAAAGCAGGTCTTTTGGATAACGACTCCTGAGGGGGAACTTTCTGAGAACGCTCCGACCATGTCGTCATGGAAACGGGGGGGAAACTTTTCTGAAACGCCACTACCGATCATGCGCACCGCGGCCCTGGCCACTAGTTGTTCTGCACATGCTCAGTAGATGAGCAATAAGAACTACGTTTTCTTCCAGAGTGTCATGACTTCCAGGCCATATTCTCCGGGGATGAATACAGTGTAATCAGAAAAATAAAATAAAACTCCTTTTCCCTCCTGAATAACTATGGAGAATTAACCCTCGACTGCATTATGTCTCACTGACGAGGTCTGACTGGGTGGATTGCATAATCCTGAATCATATGTCAGTGGTTATAAAGTGCTTCTAGTTTTTACTAATATTTAGTTTTCATGAGTTTGCAATAAAAGTTGTGCGTGCCTGGGGCAGGAAAGCCAGTTCGGACTGTTCTCTGGCTTTGTTCATGTTATTTAACACCTATTTCTACCTAGTTCCTCCCACTTCACGGCACACTCCTACCCCACTCCCATAACTCCTTAAGACAACACCATCTCTATCTCTCTCTCTTACACACCCACACACACACACACACCCACACACACACACACACACACACACACACACACACCCACACACACACACACACACACACACACGGAGCAGACATCCTCAGCCATTCATAGGGAAGTGGAGAGAGGAGGATAGAGGAGGGGAAAGTGCTCCGACAAAGTGACGGAAACTAAAGAGGGTGAAGAAAGAAAGACAGAACGAAAGAAAGAAAAAGTAAGAACAGAAGCAGCTGGATAGAGCGAAGAGGACTGAGAGAGCTGCAGTTTGCACTGAGAAGCACAGGTAAGACAACTCTGTGTGTGTGTGTGTGTGTGTGTGTGTGTGTGTGTGTGTGTGTGTGTGTGTGTGTGTGTGTGTGTGTGTGTGTGTGTGTGTGTGTGTGTGTGTGTGTGTGTGTGTGTGTGTGTGTGTGTGTGTGTGTGCTTTGCTGATCTCTCCTGGACAAACATCACACCCGTCACTAGGAAGTCTCAGCAGAGACGACGCGTCATCTAAGAATACTCCGTCCACTGAACTGCTGCTGACCTTCGACTGCTCGTCCATCCAGAGTCTGCTGACAAACTGTTTTACTGTTCAATGTGCAACATTACTGTGGATTTTATCACAATAAAAATGCACACACACAGACTTCATCCAGGCTAGACGAATCATAATAGACGCAACATGAGAGGAATTGTTTCACATTTTTGTTAAAATAGAAATTCAAACATTTTCATTGGAGATCGTGGGTGCTACCCAAATTCCACAAACAAGCGGACAGAAAAACATTCCATTTCCTCTATCAGTATTTCACAACCCACAAAGCAAAGCGGACAAAAGAAGCAACATTAATTAGACTATTCATTACTACTCTCATCCCCATATGGGTACAGCAGCTGCTGCTATTAAGATTTAAAGGGGTGTTTGTTTTTGTCTCTGCCTGGTCACCATAACGTTTTGCTGGGCTGTCTTTATCTGGGTTTCTTATACAGACGGACAAGGCTCGGTTATCAAACGGTACACAATACTATCGCTCCTTTCGGCAGTTTTTGCTCAGGATTGCAGGATAGGAGAATATACAATGCGATTCAGTGGCTCAGTATTCAGGTTCTATCTCCAGTCAACATGATCGGTATCAGTGAAAATGTGAACTGAGTTCATGAGGTCACCTTGTCATCGTCTAAAAGCTCTTTCGTATTTTCTTGAAAATATCTCACGGTCCCGTTTTTTCTCTAACATGATCTCAAACTTCCTTTCTCTTTTCACTGTGTGTTGTTGTTGATTACAGTTACCGATTACTTATTCAGGAATTGGAATTTAAGCATAGCTAGTTACCTGAAAAAGCATCTGCGGCTATTTCATGAAGATAATCAATCCTCAGTAAAACTCAAAATTTCTGCTGCAGTTTGCATCAAACATACTCAGGAGTGAAACACTGGATGTTTCTTGTATCTCCTTTCACACAATGACGGGGGTTCAGTAAACAGAATTCGACACACACCACAATACTGACCCGCTTTGCTTAAAGGTCCTATATTAGACAGTTTTTCAACAGTTTCACCTCGGTGTCAGAGGTCCAACAACAAAGTATTCAAAGGGAATTTCTTCAAATCCAGCCTCGGTCTAAAAGTCCCTCTATTGATTTCTACAGAGAAAAGGGTGGATTCACATTCCCCTGATTGATCCGGACCAGAGTCCTTTTAAGGGGAAAATCGTTTCGAACAAGCGATCTCTGGTCGCCTTGAAATTCTGGGTCTGGCTTCGCTTGCAAACGATCTTTCTAGCGGGGTGAGAGGACGTGACGTAGTGCGCAATGCATTCTGGGTCAGGAGGTCATGTGTAGTTTGCAAAGTTAACCATGTGAATCAGAAGGAGCAGACGCAGAAAGAAAAAGTTGGAAAGTATCTTGAGTAGTGAGGGAGCAGTGAGGAAGACTCATTGATATCTGGTCTGAAGACTATGTATCGCAGATGTTTGTGGCTACCCATTAGCCACGAGCTAACAAGCCTAGCCGCCACGGGCTAAAGCGGCGGGACTTCCGCTTTCTGTCCGGACCAATCAGTGAGCCATGTTTCTTCTTTACTTCTTCTCTGGTCAGTGTTTGTTTTGGGGGGCGGCGCCTCCAATCCAGCAGATGGTTTGGTCCGCTCTCTAAAGTGCTGCTGAACATCAACCGAGACGAATGAAAGCGTGAAAATTGTGTGAACCGAGTCCCGGACTATCCAAACGTGAAAGGGAAAAGAAATGGTGCCTGCTCATGATTTTAAAAGTCAGAGAGGGTGAAAGTGAGTATCCACTACCAGAGGGAGGGGTTATTTCCAAGCATGAAGAGCAACGTTCTGAAATCATTGTGCGTTTACACAGCAATGGTAGAAAAAGATGAAAATGATACGCATGATACGGACAAACGGAAACAGCCTGTGTCCGACCACGCCACCTGAAACGCTTGTTAACGGTATGAATGGTGTTGGACGAGCTCAAATATTTCTCGGACAGGAAGAAAATACCTAAAAACATGAGTGCAGATTACAGTTGACTCTTCACACAAGAAGAGGGATAATGTTTCAAAGCTGCTCTGTGATTTCGAGGAGAGTTTAGAGAGGATCTTGCTTGTAAAACTTGGACTGAATCGACTGCCAGCAGGGCAGGAAGAAGAAAATATAGTTGTTGATGGTATGAAAAGAGTCTGTGGGAGAAAATGTGTCCGGATCCAAGGAGAAAGTGAGAAATTATTCAGTGAGAAAGAACAACTAGATCATCTAATTGAAATGTATTATTATTAATATTATCATTATTATTATTATACGACACATTAACATCTAAGAATATATTCTGCAACATAAATGTTTAATATCATGAATATTATTAGTATGTATTTTAAGTTAAGAGGTGGAACTATTTTAAATGTCCTGCTTCTTTTCGGTGATGTGAGAACACGAGGAGAGTAGAAATTATATTTCTGTGTTGTTTTTAGGGTTTTCTTGTGGACGTGTTACTTGTTTTGTCTTTAGTGATCCCATTTTGGGAAAATTAGCAAAACCACAAATCTACTGGATTAAGAAAATGACATTAATTGTTCTTTTCACCCCCTGATATCCATGAAGATGTCACATAATTAATAAAAAAGGTCCGGTCATGAGAATAGTTCAGTAGGTCATATCAGTATCTGAATATAGTGAAGCTGCTGGTTCATATGTTCAAAAGTTGCATGCAGTGAATGCACTTTATTCTTCAATCTGACAGTAAAAAGCAAATAAAAGCAGCACAACCAAGATTAATGTCCACCTTCATTGTAAAATATTCCTCTGGTTCTCAAACTGTAATGAGAGTAAATCCAGAGTTTTGTAACTACAGGTGACGTAACAGAAATGTGAAACCAAGAACAAGAATTGCACTGCCTGTCTTTAAATAAATTGACAAAAAGATGAAAAATCAAAGTTTTAATGTGAAATCTCATCAGGTAACAAATACCACAACCTGTTCCTGACAACATGTGGCTGATTTTGGAAGTTAATCAGCAAACAGAAATCAACACGCGCAACAATATTGACCCGTTTCACTGTTCGAGGCTAACTGGGGATTTACCGTATATTCTGGATTATAAGTCAGACCTGAAAAGTTTTGTGTTTACATGGCAATGTTTCAGGGGGAAAAAATGCTGAAAACGATGTTGTTGACATGTAGGGCCACTAATGGGTGCTGTTGGTTGTTTTTGTAATGAATTCAGGATTCAAACCTGAGGGCCTCAAAATCTGTGGTGGCCTCTGTCGTGTCATAACTCCCAGTCCACATTCTGCCAGGACTTGGTAGTTTTATATTTGACAGCCGTCTGTGGTCTGTCCACTAGAATGTCCGTGTCCTCCCCATCTGATGACACATTAAATTGTACTGCTGACTTTTAAAACAGTCGGTCAACCTTACTCACAGTCCTGCTCAGTCACAAGACCATGGCACGGTGAGTCATAGCCCAGATGACCCGGGGGTCCTGGCAGAAAGTGGAAATATGTGCTCAGCATGTTGTGTGTCAGCAAAGTGCTGACTTTAGCAACTTCTGGGCCTCAGGGCTCTGCTGAGGCAACTCCACAACTCCATTGTGTTTGTTTGAGCCACATCCTCTGTAGGCTTGACATGGTGGACGGGCTGTTTTACTGGTGTTTGTACTACAGATATAAGACAGAAAAGTGAAGTGATTAGAGGTGAAATGCAAAATGCACGTGTCGTTTAAACCTTGTTGGGTATTTTTCCTGTCAAGTAAGTAATACTCGGAGACATTTAGCCTTTTAATGCAGCGTTTGACAAGTTTTAATGGCGCTGCTCTTGTGTCATATTTGTTTTATCCATTTTTTTGTTGCACAATGAGCTCAATAATTAGTTAACTAGAAGGGGCACTCAGTAGAGCGCAGACCTTCGCCAACGCCACATTTGTCCCAAAAAAATCTACTGAATTGAAAAAATATCTGCGGATGCACGGAGCTGAAAGTGGGTGTTTGTCCCTCGGCTGTCTTCTGACCGACAACAGCAGGAAGTCACGTTGAGTATCAAATATTTTAGATGAAGTAGAGGGAAAAGAGCGGGGGTGACCTTTCAGGACGCACCAAGTCATGTTTGCAGCCAGGAGAGCAAAGCGGATGACCCGCACTTTCCCTTTAAGAGCGGGCGAACACATGTGACTCGGATGATAATGTAATTTGCTGCTTAGCACAGTTTGTGAAGGCAGCTTCAGTTTAGTTGTGTACTTCGACTGTTTGTGTAAACGTCCAGACAGCGGTGATGAGGTGCTATAACTAATCACATCAGAGTACACTGAGTACACAGTGGACCCACTCAAACATTCCAGGTAGCATAACGACTAAATCACTGGTTTTCTGTTATCAGAAGGGCCTTTCCTGTTTAAACTTCCCGCCACTGACACACTGACACTGTTGAGCAACAAAACCTATACTACTTTTTACAAGTACAAGTACAACTTCTAACCTTTTGTGTGTGTGTGTGTGTGTGTGTGTGTGTGTGTGTGTGTGTGTGTGTGTGTGTGTGTGTGTGTGTGTGTGTGTGTGTGTGTGTGTGTGTGTGTGTCACTGGAGATAATCTTTTCCGACTATTCTCGCATCACATTTCTGTGTGGAAACAGTTTTTTGGGCGTGTTGGAGCCGGTTGAGACCAGGACCTGGAGGCACCAGGACCTGGAGACCCCAGGACCTGGAGAGAGACCAGGACCTGGAGAGAGGCCAGGACCTGGAGGCAACAGGACCTGGAGAGAGACCGAGGCCTGGAGAGCAGTGTGCTCAGGAGCTTCATCAGAAGAGGAGGATGAAGGTACAGACTCTAGTTTTCACTGTGTACCTTGTTGATCACACGCACACACACACACACACACACACACACACACAGGAAGTGACGTACAAGTTAAAACAAACACAGGGACTCCAGCAGCGACACATTTCTACATTCATTAAGTCTCTAATAGTTTCTGTTGTTGCCTTGCCTGGTGAAATATCGTTGAATAACATTAGGCTGCTCCTCACTTCGAAACGGTTCAGATGACGTTCAGACAAAATCCGTGGTGAATACATTTTTTTGCACAGGTACCCAAACACCATGCAACTCACATGAGCTCGCGTCTCTAAAGCAAACCTGCGTGATTCACCACCTCCACACACATCTGTCAGTTTGCGTCCTTCTCTTTATGGGTGTATGGCTGTCAAATGACACAACTCCTCTCCAGTCTGTAAATTCTTCATTATGATTCCAGGCGCTGGTAACACGAACACGCCGTTAATTTTTAATCTGAACGGTGTGCAGCACACTCGTCTCCGACGCTCCCGAAGCATCTTCAGAAATTGGCATATTTAAAGGAGCGACGCGACTACTGGTCGACTGATATACTGCTTTGTCAGAGATGTACTCGGATACTGTGGATAATTGGTACAAACACGATTACAATCTGCCAAACAAACAGTGAATATTGTTAAAACAAACTTTAAAATAAATTGTGACATTTATTTACAGCAGCTATAAGACGCTTGTGAAAAGCAATACTTCAATATTCTTCTTTAAGGTCCAGTATTATACAAAATTAACCATGTAATGGTTATCTTCGCCATTGAAGGATTATCTGTTTGTCTGTGTTTTTTTATCTATTTGTTCGTTTGTATGTATTTTACCAACTTTTCGCAAAAAATACTCATCCTAATTGACATTTTCAGGAATGATTTGTCACCATCCAAGGACCAATCGATTCGATTTTGGGACGTTAACGCTAACCGTTGGCCATCTTTTCCTTAAAAAATACTCACCTAATTGCGTGATGTACCAACCTGACCTTCCTAGTTAGCTTCGATATGAGCTAACGGCTCTCATGCTAGCGATGCCAACTTGGTTCCGCAAGCAAACTCTACCGAGTGTCCGTTCTAGTTAGTTTATTTATTTATTTAGTCTACTGGCAGGTAAAAACATAACCTTCTCTGCCAACTTCCACTGGTCGCCCAACTTTTGTTGGCGAAGGTAAACAAACAACAGCACCCATTAGTGGCCCAACATGAAAACTACATAGCTTTCTGTGTTTCTGTCGTTTCCGTGGGCCTCAAAGGGGAAAAAAAGCAGGTCATTACTGGTTTGGAGGCTTTTGTTTTCAAACTGAGAGACTGATCAACAGACTGAAGAACACTTCAGAAAAATGGAGAAATAAGTGAAAGAAATCAAACGGTATTGTGTCTCAATATTTGTTCTCAAAATGGCGATACACAAAGTTTTACCACAAAATATAATTCTGGGTCGAAGTACAAACTGCAACACCTGCA
Organism: Lipophrys pholis; assembly: GCF_963383615.2. NCBI lineage: Eukaryota > Metazoa > Chordata > Actinopteri > Blenniiformes > Blenniidae > Lipophrys > Lipophrys pholis. The sequence goes on along the minus strand of NC_137640.1, from coordinate 4,128,077 downwards.
CTTTTATTAACCATCAGCTACAAAAACTAAACATGTGAAAACTCCAGGAAAAAAAAAAAAATCAACAAATGATTATTGCTGATTAAATTAAACGTCTTTAATTAAAATTAGCTTTAGCTTCGACTCGAGTTATTAACAGTCTTTACTATGTTAAAGAGAAAATGTTAGCATTAGCATTATCTTACTGCTATCGGTGCATCCCTAATAAACAACGTTGTACTTTTCAATATCAAAATTAAGGAAAGTCTCAATATATTGTAAATCCTGACATGATGCATGTCGTGTTATTGCTATTATATTTCTGATCAGTTAAAATACACTTGAATATTGTTCATGATATTCGTTTTTTGATGAATTAAGAATTCAAATGAAGTCTTTAGTTTGTAACTTGTGTGACATTTAGTCTTTGTGCTTCTGAACCTGGATGTTTCACTCTCCTACTTTCAGGTGTCAAGTTGTCTGTTGAGTGTGGAACACAACCTGGGGAAAAGGGCCTGAGGAAGCAGGGAATTCCAAGGAAAGGGGGTGTAAGGAGCATGTCGACTCTTGCTTGGTTGAACTCTTGACGTGATCATTATGAGGTAGCAGAGCTTTTGCTTCAGGCAGAGAAGACACATGCTGCCCATGAGGAGAGGCCAGATCAAATAAGCAGGAGTCGCAATGTTCATAAACTTCCGTCGTATCCACAAGTGCCAGTGCGTGCGGCTGCTGACCACGGGTCTTCTGTTGTGTGTGTTGATGGTCTGCTGGGAGCCGCTGGAGCATCACGTGGTCAGCCACATGAGATCCTACTCGTACCGCTACCTGGTCAACAGCTACGACTTCCTCAGCACCTTCAGCCGTCAATCCGGAAAGGATCGGTCGAACCGAGTGGACGGCGAGACGGCAAACTACCCGTACCTCATCAACCATCCCTGGAAGTGCGTGGCCGGAGACGGGAAAAGCTGGGATGACGTCCTCCTGCTCCTGTTTGTGAAGTCTTCTCCGGAGAACTTCGAGCGGCGCCAGGCGATCCGGGACACGTGGGGGGACGAGAGCTTCGTCTCCTCGGAACTGGGTGTGAATGTGAGGCTGGCCTTCGCCATCGGCGTTCACTCGGACGTCGGGCGGCGATCTGGGGTGCAGAGTGCACTGCTGCGGGAGGACAATGTCCACGGGGACCTGATCCAGCAGAACTTTGTGGACACCTTCCATAACCTGACCACCAAGCTCATGCTGCAGTTCCACTGGCGTCAGATGTACTGCCCCCAGGCTCACTTCCTCATGTCTGCTGACGATGACATTTTCGTTCACATGCCGAATCTGGTGCAGTACTTGCTGGATCTCTTGAGCACCAAGTCAGGGGCCAAAAATTTGTGGGTGGGGCATGTGCACAAGGGTGCCCCTCCAGTTCGCCGCACAAACAGCAAGTACCACGTCCCTTATGGCCTGTACCCCTGGCCTTCCTACCCGGACTACACGGCCGGCGCGGGGTACGTGGTTTCAGGCGATGTGGCCGCAAAGATCTACCAGGCCACGCTGCTGCTGAACTCCTCCATGTACATTGACGACGTCTTCATGGGAATGTGTGCCAAGGCCATGGGGCTCTCGCCCCGGGAGCACATGTACTTCTCAGGGGAGGGCAAGGCCCCATACCACCCGTGCATCTACGATCACATGATCACGTCGCACGGCCACGCGACCGACGTGCGCTCACTCTGGCGGGAAGCGATGGGCCATTCGGTGCACAACGGCTCCAGGGGCTTTCTGGGTAATCTGTATTGCTTAGCTGTCAGAGTGATGCTGCTGTGTCTGCCAAATCACCAGAACACTTATTCATGTAGAGCCGCTTTTACATAAATGCTCTTTTGGTCTAAGAACGTCCAACCAGATCATTCATTGTTGGACAAATATTTTGGCATCAAAACGGGACGAAAACATTTCAGGTGACCTTTTGGCATTTCATTCTCAAAAAATTCAACAAACCCGATAACTGGTGTGGACAGTAACTGACAGAGTTAGGTTACACTCTATCCTCATAGATCTACCAGCTAGTGAGCGGGAAATAAGGAAGACGCCCCACCCATCTACCCCGTGTTTGTTCTTCCTTGTGATACAGCTAACATATTACTGTGTGAGGTAAACAAAGACACTCGGCTGCTGCTCAGAAATCGCTGGTGTCAGCTTTCATTGTGCTTAACCTGCCGTGTCAGGTTGTGTTTTTTTTTTTCTCCTTTGTGTCCACATGAGCTGAACTTCTGGCTATTGTTTAGCTGTCGCCTCCTGAACGGCTTCAGCCCCGCCTCCAACGTCTAAGATGTCTTCTTTTTTTTTTTTTTTTTTAATGTGTCACATTCCAATTTTACCCAAGCAAATGACAATTGCATTTCAATCCTCTGGTGCTTTTTTCGTGTTTGGAAGAGGTTTTAACCTTCTTGACTTGAAAATACATCTGTCAATGAAAGAAGAAAGGCTGCTCACTCACTAATTCATCTGTGCAGAACAGTTAAATATAAAAAAAAAGCTGTTTGATTCTCAGCAGAAGCAATGGATTGAGGGTTGGGAGGTCGAGATGATGAAAAAACTATGGATCTTCTTTTTTTAAATTTGCATTTTGTGTGTTCATGTTCTCTGATGCAGATTGTCAATACTTTTATACAAAAAAGACTGAACGTGCCTGAAACTGACATACAAGTGCTGATTCATTTTTTTTTGTCGTCTGCTGTGAATAGATTCCCACACACACTCATCATCGAGCCTTAGATAGCGACTATCAGGTAGAATCCTTCTTTTCAGAAATGTGAGTCAAATTGTCCCCCGGTCCAAGCCGAACTAGAGGACGTCTAAAAAGCTACTGTGACCTGAATATTCTGTCTGCAACATTGCTGCTGGGTTCATGTTGCACTCGTGTGGAAGGATTCGTCCCAGCGGAAAACAACAAGGTGTTTTTTTCACACCTGTCATGCTCGATCCGGTTAAAACGAACGCCGGTACAAGTGCTGCAGCTGGTTTGAGGACGTGTGAACACTGTGCCAAACAGGCGTAAGGGATCCAACTGAAAAGTAGTCCGTGGTACAGAAACTCTGGTTGTGGTCTGATTAAAGGTCAATTCTTACTTTCTGCGTCCGCAGGGTGTGGCGTTGGTCCATGTAAATATCGTCAACCACCATCAACCGCATGCCGCCCAATGTTTGTGAGCATGCTCATGCTCCAGAGCAACGAACAACAACAATGGACGCCTACTTCAAAGGGCGCTGGTGTGAGGAGAAAACTAGCCAGACAGCTCAGAACTCCTGGAGTGAATTAATAAAAACTTTAGGGAAGGAGGAGAACGACAGCCGTTATGCTATGGGACGATGTACTGACGTGAACCATAAAATGTAGCACGAATGGAAGCGCGTCCGTGGTCAACGTGCGAGTCGAAGCAGTTTGTGGACGCACAATGGCGAAAGCATGGAAGAGCTTTAAAGTGTGAATGCTGCGCGAGCCAAAGAGGACAACTAACCAAGGTCACGTTTACACGATAGCGCTTCAAGTGATAACACATCGTTTTTGCACTTTTGTTTCAGAAACGTTTTGCGTTTCAGGCTAACCAGGATCCTCACTTGAGTGATGTGAGCATAGAAGGTAAACGGATGTTTGTCATTGCAAATACATGTTTAGCTTTACCTGGTCTTTTTTTTTTTTTTTTTCAATTAAACCTGAAATGTTCATTATTGTTGAGTGTAATCTTTCCTCGCGCTTTGCAATACTGTAACCAGACTGAGTTAGGCCTGAAGCCTTTTATTGTGAAAGGCAGTGTGTCCTCTTGCTAAAAAGTGTCTGAGGCTCGATTGGTGGACAGGTCGACTTTCATTCGAAAGGTTGTGGGTTGGATTCCTTATCTTGTGTGATAGGCGTGTGAATGTGTGTGCGAATGGGTGAATGTGACTAATGATGTACAGCAACTTGGGAACTCCTCAAGTGGTGGAGAAGCGCTTCATAAGTGACATCTAATAACCATTTTATTGAGAATGAGAGATGTTGGATCACCAAAACTGTTGGTGAAAGACTTTTAAACTCACTTTTAATCACATCACCTGAAAGAATAAAAGGTGGGTTTATGATATTAGCCTCCAGCGTTAACAACAATACAGGAGCACAATCAAAATGTTCCCGTTTTGGGTGCGCCTCCTTGTGAGCGAATCTGGTTTGAACAAAGAGCCCAAACAAAAGAAATACAACTGAGCCACTTTTATACTCCAGTTTTTCAGGAAAAGTTTCAGCTGAGGTCCAACACCAATATCCATGTTTTAACAAGGAAACATGGGATTTCTGGGTTTCCCTCAATGTCGTCACCAGGCTCCTCATAAAGCCCAATGAGGAGACGTGTGTTCCAGGAGGATTTAGACCTCTGCTCTAGAGTATTTACTAAATGTATCGATGGAAGGTGACGTGATGAGAACCTCCGATCTCCTCCGTGTCTTATATTCAAACACCCCAAAGGAATAACTGCACTTCCTCGCCACTGTGCCCGTTCCCACACTCCACCCTCCTGAACAACAGACGTCGCGATGTCACACCTGAACCCGAGCCGGAGCCTCACAGCTCCCGTGTCTGCGGTCAGCAGTCCGACCACGTCTCTCCTTACCTGCGTCTGTTGGAGAGACTCTCCTCCGTCTCGTTTGTCACAACAATGTGGGTGGAGCCGCCCTGGCTCTCCTCGTGCATCACCTCGATCTGTGACACACAAACACACATTGGCCCAGAGTCCAGACGTCCATCTCCAGCTAAAGTCAGTATCAGGAAGGTAAACGTTGTCTGGTGACGCTCATATTTAAAAAAAACAATTATATTTGTGGTGTAGCAGAGGAGGAAAGTTGGAGCGAAGTCGTATGATTTTAATTTCTTGTTTGGTGGGACGCTAAACTGCAGATAACAACTGGTTGACCACGATCAGTCAGTTATTATACATCCACTTCCAATGAAGTACATCTACATATAATGAAGTTTTCTTCAAAAAGTTACTATATTGCAGTGGTGTAGTAATGTTTCATCTTCTGTGATTCAACATTGATGTAAATTGATAAAATAATAATCTTTTTTTTTTGTCACTTGTAATGATAAAAATGTAAAGGGATAGGATTAAAAAAGTTATACTTCCTCCTACCCCGCTTTTCGAACATGTAACGCATATATTGTAAAATTGGAGTGCGTGTCGTGTGATCTCTGGATTACTTATTTGGATGTTCGCCTTTTTTTAAATTCTAATTTGTTTCTTTTTCTGTTTTTTGTACATGTTATAGATAGATAGATAGATAGATAGATAGATAGATAGATAGATAGATAGATAGATAGATAGATAGATAGATAGATAGATAGATAGATAGATAGATAAGATAAAAGTTGATCATCTGTCCATTAGAATGTCTGTGTTTTCCCAGCGTTAACGTATTTCTCTCTGCTACATATGTGTGTGTGGTTTCGTTACAAAAAAAACAAACAGCAGCACCCACTAGTGGCCCAACATGCTCACTACAGTGTTTTCAGTATTTCTGTGAAAACATTTTAAAAACATTGCAGTGTAAACGAGAATCTTCTTTGAATCAAAAACAATGTGTTTTCACTTGCGATGTCTTAAAAGTAGAACTCCAGTGAGATCTGGGAGTGATTTACAGTTTGTACCTTGATGCCGGCTTTTGTCTTGCGTACATTCTTTTTCTTGTTGGGATCAGCGTCAGACTGCTCTTTGCCTTTGTTGGAGTTATCAGAAGCTCGGCGGGCAAGAGCTGAAAAAAAAAAAAATAATGATAATATTAACTATAGAAAACGTCCTCATGCTCTAAGCAGGATCTCTGTTGATGACCATTCAAATACAAGTCCCGGTTTCACAGTAAGTGCAGTATTTGTAATTAAGTGTCCAAGGTAGAGAGAATGTAATTTTTTTAGCTGTGTAATAGCAGATTAAAATTATTTGGGGGGGAAAGTTTCTTTAAAAACTCACGCTGCTGGTTCCCTGTAGTCCTGGGCGGGTTCTTCAGCGAGGGTCGTTTGGGGGACGACTCGGGCCTCGGCGCTACAGGCTGGATTGGCCTCGTCTGCTTCGCCGAAAGCCTCTTCAGACTGACGTGTCGCTTCTCAAACATCTCCTGGACGTCTTCCAGTCGCTTCAACACCTTCAGGACGTTGCTCTGCAGGAGCAGGGACCATTTCAAAACCCCGTTGTTGTTGTACCGAGGGCAGAAGCTCCAGACGTTCGTCCTGGGAAGTGTTTTAGACTTTACCTTGAGATCCTCGGACAGGACCAGCTCGTACTGGTTGTGGAGGTTCTTCAGCTCGGTCAGCTGGTTCTGTTGTGCCGACTCCAGAAAGCGTTCGATGTCCGTCAGAGCAGATTCTGCGCCATCCTGTGACTGACACTTGTCCACGGCCTGGGACGCCAGCAGGTAGATGCCAGACTCACACCACTGGTTGACCTGTGAACAGAAGCAGTAGAAATCTCTCAGAAAAATCCCACTGCTGAAAACCTCGCTATGCTGCGTTCACGCATAGGCATGATGCCTTAAAAATATTATGTACCTGTCAATCGTGGCACATTCCTAACATACTGTACAACATACTCATTCAAAGCAGCAGGTAGACAAGAGAGCTCGAGCGATGTCCGCCGTTTGGAGGTTGTTTATTATCGATGAAAATTACAAAAGAAAGAAGACTGTAAATGATATTCTGCCAAAATATCAAGAGGAGGAGAAAGATGGTTCGTACAACACCAGCAACTTAATCACCAGAAACGCTTGGACCAGCAGGTAGTCCAATGTCGCTCATTAATTCAACTGGTCCGTGGAACAGGAGGATTCTCCTCTGACACATGCTACATGCTACATGCTACATGCTACATGCTGCACGCTAAAGAGTTTCAGGACTCACACACCAGTGATGCTATGCTAAACATGATGGATAGATAGATAGAGAGATATCCACATTTGACAGATTAAAAGCAACAAAAATATAACAGGGAAAATACAATAAATATGTATAAAATATAAGGAATGTTTAACTACAAAGCAAATTTGCTGAGGTCATCTTTGTGCAAGTGACTGAAGTATGACTGATACACTTATTAACAGCGAGCTCAACCCCCCGACAGTCTACAGTACTGAGAGCGCAGCGTGTAGAAAGACGCTACGCACTGCACTCTAAGTACTGTAGACACAGTCGTAAAGGAGTTGATCGCATCGTCGACCCAGAGGCTGTTTGGATCAAGTTAATGGCAATGCACATCGTTTGAGCATGGAGTATAAATTATACCTCATGGCATTCAATAAGTACTTGTAACGTATCTGCACTTCAGTCGCTCAAGGTTGGCACTCGTATTTGTCCTGGTCCTCGTAAAGGTCTGGTTTCAGGCACTGACGTCCCTTTGCCATGTTTGGCAGACAAAATAGTTACTTGTCACATATTTATACCCTCTTGTGGAGAACGATAATAATCAATGAACTTCCTTTCACTTGTTATCAAGTTAGTGTTCGTGGATATAATTGATTTTGATCGTACACTTAATACGAAGACAAAAAATACTCTAAACGAACTTAACAGGTGCAGTTTTAAGTCGGATCTTGTTTGGACTTTGTGAATCGTCACCTTATCAATGCCAACGTGAATCTGCAGGGACTTGGACAACACGTCCGACTTCTTCTTGGTCTTGTTACTGAAGTCGTCGCAGACCCGCCGGAGCTCCACGCATTTGGGCCGGATGGAGTCCACGGCGTAGTGGTCGCTCTGGATCAGCTGGTCACCGTGCAACGCATGGAGCTGGGCTTTTTCTACACTGGGCTACAGGAAAGAAAATATAAGAAAATACAAAATACCTTCAAAAACATAACACTGAGAAGGTTGTCTACTGCAAAACAACCACCAACAATTAACCTGAAACTGAGCTGCCGCATGAATTAGTTAAACCTGCTGATAATGACACCATGAGATATATGTTATTTATAGAAAAGTGTCTCGTGTGTTAAATCCTGCATGGTGCTCTGTGGCAGCGGTTTGCATTTGTTTACTCAAATAATAACGGAAACATCAATTTAGTTTTCATGTTGGGCCACTAGAGGGTGATGTTGTCTGTTTTTGTCAATGAAACAACACAAACATGCAGAGAACAATACAGGATATCTTAATTTTAACGCTATGAAAGTTTTCCATTTCACAAGAAAATCAGAGTGTAAGAAAAACAATGATTTTTGGCTTGTTGTTTATATATTGTCCATAGCTTGATATACAGCGCGTGTGCGTACGAACCTGAGCCTTCTCCTCCAGGGCTTCCAGCTCTTTGAGGAGGGCCTCCACTCGGACCACGCAGTCCCCAGTTTCTGACTGGCTGTTCAGGGAATCCATCAGACAGTCCAGACACACTTTGACCTGCACAGGCACCAAGACAACACACCAAGCGTCACTCAATCTCTGTATTGACGTACGCCGACGATACTGTGATGTTCACTCAATGTTGTCGATCCACGTTTACATCACGTACCCGTGTTTACTCGACTTGAGGCTGGCACTCTAACCAGACTTCAAAACATAATGACGTCGGTTATAAAGCAGCAGTGGTTTTCTACTGTTCTACTGTCTACCACCAGGAGGCAGTGTGGCTCCTTTCTCTGGTCACATGATATCAGACAGAAAGACAAACCTCTCTGAAGTCCTGTTCAAAGTGACGTAGCTGCAGGCACTGCTCCAGTTTCAGGTGGTGTTTACACCAGAACTGTTCGAAGGCGTTCTCCGTCTCGTCCAGCTGGGCCAATAGCCTGTAACACGGACGACACGCACGGCGTGAAGGCTTCACACGGGACAGTTCACAACGCAGGCAGAGAAACATCGTGTGAACGCTCACCTTTCCACCGTGGTTTGGTTTTCCATCTCGTCGGGGTTCAGCTGGTGGTTCTCCGACTTTGCCGCTTGCTCCTTGATGCAGCTGAACAGGGTGGTGCCCTGCTTCACCGCCAACTTCAGCTCGCCCTGGTTTAGAGATTCGGGAAACATGGAGAGCATGAATGCCACGTGAAAAAACAGAAATCGAACATGTTTATAAGGTGAAAAATTTTGTTGTCACCTCAAAAACAAATGTTATTTGGTATAACCTGAAATCAAGGACTGGCGTATTTATTTTCTCAATTGACCAAATCCCAAATGTCACTGATAATTTCACTTCCCTCTTGGTTTTCCTGCCCAGCACCTGATGTTAAAACAAAAACCTCCATTCTGGTCTCGTCAGACCCACGAACCTTCTTCCACGTTGTTCAAACAAACATTTAAACATTTACATGAAAACGGCAGAAACAATGAAAACAATGTAGTTTTCATGTTGGGCCACAAGTCGGTGCTGTTGTGTGTTTTTGTAATAAAGCCACAGAATCAGACTTTTCTTCAACAGCTTCTTTCTCTTTGGCTCTGTCCTTCAGATATTTGACTAAAGAAGTACACAGACTATCATCCTTCCAATTTTCCATGATGTTTCGACAGAATCCCTATCGCCGCTTGTTTGTTGCGTTTCCAGTGGCTCCGCCCACTGTCGTCGTGTAAACTGACACCCAAAGCACCACGAAAATTTGGCGATTTCATTATAAAACTTTGCGGTGTAAACTGAGTCCCAGATTCATCTGTGGTCAGCTGCTGGCTCCGAAAAGGACTGACTTCCCTTCTTTAAATGGTAGGAATAATATGCTTTATGCATGTTAATGTACAAACAAAGGGGTGGGTACGTTTTACAGAAACTGCTCATAATCAACTGGAGCTGTGACGCTTATACCTTTGCGCCATTTTGTCACGTGTGTGTGTGAGTGTGTGTGTGTGTGTGTGTCACCTTGAGGTTGTTGTGTTTGTCTGTGTGCGCTGTGAGCAGGTCTTTGGTGCACTGGACGTCGTTCGGCAGCTCCGTCTCCGCCAGGTCTGTGCCGAACTTCTGGAGCATCTGCGCCGTGGTTTTCACCGTCAGGGCAAAGTTCTCTATGGCCTGAGGAGAGGAGAGCAGGAGAAACTCGTCTTCTCTGCTGGTGGAGAACAGCTTCAGTCTGCGTGCCCTCCAAGAGCTTCGTTTATCAACTCTTTACTTTATTACTAGAGTTACTGAAGCGAATGGTTCTAATCGAAACAGAGATTATCTTGGTAATTTTGTTGGTAACTTGTAATAATCGTTTCTGCTATTGCAGGTTGAAAATGTGTGTGTGTGTGTGTGTGTGTGTGTGTGTGTGTGTGTGTGTGTGTGTGTGTGTGTGTGTGTGTGTGTGTGTGTGTGTGTGTGTGTGTGTGTGTGTGTGTGTGTGTGTGTGTGTGTGTGTGTGTGTGTGTGGAGAGAGAGATATATAGATGTAGATAGATAGATAGATAGATAGATAGATGTGTGTGTGTGTGTGTGTGTCTAGATAGGCTCTAGGAAATAGAATACCTCTTTTGTGTATACCAGTATACATCTTCAAAAAATGCAGATTAATAATTTTTATAGATTTCTCTACATGTATGTATGTATGTATGTATGTATGTATGTATGTATGTATGTATGTATGTAGGAGTATATATAAAGATCAATTCAAATGAGTATAAATATATATATATAAACAAAGATACAAAATATAGATGCATGCAAAAAATAAATAAATAAATATATATATATATATATATATATATATATATATTTATTTATATTCTGTATCTTTGTTTTGCCGTGTCTGGAATGAAATAATTAAAAAAATGTTGTGAATGAATTTGGAATGGAAGAAGACAGCTACAGATGTCGACGTCTCCACGCTTCACCCCACCCGTTCCCAATGGTTCTTTTATCTTGAAGCTCACTTCAGCCTTACACATGCAGGGTGTTCACCTCCGCTGTGGAACAGGGTTCAGCCAACAGCGTGAAGAGCCGCCGGACTGTGTGTGTCTACTCACAGTTCGGTGGTGGATCCACTGACTGTGGCAGTACTCCAGACTCCCTCCCAGCTCCCGAGTCAGCTGACACTTCTCCACATAGCCGTGGAGGTCCGACAGAGAGTTCAGCATCACCGTCTGCAAACAAAAAGGCGTCACTCAGGCTCAGCTCAGCGGAGGTTTTCAGTAAAATGTACTCCGCAATAACTTTTATCAGCCAGACTTTTTTTTATTATTTGTATAATAATACTATATGTATGTACTGCCTTCTGTTGAAATTCTCCTCTGAGTCTGGTTCTATAGAAAGTGTCCTCCTCTGAGTCTGTTTCTGCAGGTTTCTCCACTTCTGACTCTCCTTCAAGGTTTTACGTCATGAAAACAATAAAGTCCTATATATGTTTTTAGGTCTTTCTCTTAAAAAAAACTAAAAAATCCCACAATGAGAAGAAGCCTCAGCGTCACTGGACGTGGCTCTTTTAGCATTTAGTGTTGTTGTGTTTCTGGGTCTTCTTCTTTTCAACTCAGAACCGAGACGCCAAGAAAGAAACTAGAAGCAGAAGAACCCACTGCAGGAAGGAAACAGTCCAACCCGCCGGCTTACCGGTACCTTCATTTTGAAGTCGTCCTTGTGCAGCCTGATGCCGATGTCTGCGATGGCCCTCTGGAAGAACCTGGACGGTCGGAGCACCAGCACCAGCTGGAGGTTTCCTGGAAAGGCCCCCTGAGGAACACAGCGCAGCTTTACTCCTTCTGCATGCAGGAGCTACACACTATACACACTATACACACTATACACTACGGTGCCAAAAGTATCTGCTCAGCTCTCCACATCTTTCAGTTCATGTGTTCCCGGCACTTCCGTGGCCACGGGTGTATAAAATCCTCGGCATTCAGACTATTTCTACAAATAATAGTGTGAGAATGTTTCGCTCTCAGGAGCTCAGTGAATTCCAGTGTGGTGCAGCGACCAGAGGCCTCCTCTGCAACAAGTCCAGCCCAGAATTTTAATTATTATTATTATTATCATTATTATTAAAGCCCTTCAAAGCATAACGATTTTGCCCAACGCTTCTGAAAGGATCCGCAAAAACTGCACAAAAGAAAGTCCCATACAAAGTAGAAGATGGGATTTTTTTTGTTTCTTTATCTTTTCTCTCAGAAATCACAACTTAACTAGAAATCATAAAAACGATTGAATCCATTGTTGCAAACGCTCAAAATAATTTGATCTAAATATTTCAGTGAGATAATTTCACTCCTTTTTTGATATTTATTTCTACTATTTTTCATGCCAGAATCCAAACCTTTAAGAAAATCGTAGTTCTTTCAGTGTGATAGATCGCACGTTGACGCACATTGAATTGTGTCTTTAACTCTTGACCCTCTGGAGTCGACGGACGCGATGGTGTGTCAAAGTCCCACGATGGATTTAAGATGACGAAGCAGGGAGGGGGTCTCTGGTTTAACTTGCTTCAAAAATGCGGATTTTAAACTATTTACCAGTTGTTGTTTTTTTTCAAATTGTGTTGATAGGGCATGTAAAACCAGACTTATGATATTTAAAAAAATAAATAAAAAAGTCAATGTTGTTACATTTGGGGATGAAACTGATTTTGTGACAGAAAAACATGTACATTGACCCAAAAATACAATAAATTTGAGAAAAATCTAAATTAAAAACAAAAATAAAAGAAATTAAACATAAATAATAATAATAATAATAATAATGTTGCTGTAGTTTAATGTAAATAGCTGTATTTAACTATATTGTTTGTTAAATTTGTACACTGCATTTTGAAACTTACTATTTGTTTTTGCATTCTAAGTTATCAAAATTATTAGTTTCACATGTTTGTGGTTTCCAGAGTAAAACTAACTTTTTCTTACTCTTACTTTTTTTTGTTATATTTTTATTTTATTTTAGGTCTAATGTGTTCACTCATTATGTCAAAATCACTAAATAATCGTAGAATCACACAGGGGGGAGGTTGTGTTGAGATAAAAAGACACCAAGCAAGGCAACATAAACGGTTTGTAAGATGAAATATAAAGTTGAAATCAAAAGTGGGCAAAAACGGCCAATTGACCCCGAGACCACGAGGCCTTGTGTCTTTTATCTGTTGTTTTTGTTCCATTTTTTTTTTTTAAATGTTTGCACTTATTGCAGAATGTTGACGTGATGCGACACACAAACCAAATCGCCTCGAGTAAACGGCCGAACTTCCACTGAGCTCCACATATTGTCGTGTTCGCAGAGAGATTTGCAGAACTCACGGCGATCCGGGACAGCGAGGCCTTCACTGAGCTCCATTTGTCTTTCCGCCGGTCGATGATGATGATGAAGCCGATGCTGGCGGCGTCCAGGCTGGAGGCAGGAGGCAGAGAGGAAACGCGTGAGGGGGAGGCTCCGTGGAGGACGCTGTTCCCGGAAAGCACTTATGAACCAGGCGCCATCAAATCTTTTAAAGCGACGCAGCCTTTACCCTTCATGGTAACCACTTCTAATGGCCCCAGTTAAACCAGACGTCTGCAACCTTCATCACCAAAAGAGCCGTTTTCACAAGTTTCCATCAAATAAAATGTGTCTGCAGCTGCAAAACATGCAAATTATCTGAAATGAAGAAAAAAATAATAATCTAACAAATTTGTTATACAAAGAATAAAGTTGCATTAATGAAGCGTCACAGGTACAATTTAGATATATTTTATTACATTTTCAGCTTGTTGTTTTTCATGTTTATTCTCTCTTTCACCATTTTTATCCATTTTTTAAATACATTTTTATTCATCTTTGCTTATTTATCGCTGCTCGGTGTTTCCTAATAGTTCAAGCAGTTTCAGCCATACTCGCCTTCTTTTTCCAATTTTTTTTATTTTTCCGTTTTTTGTCTTTCTGTTTTCACTTTTTTATCTATTCCCCCCCCCCCTTTTCTTTATTTTTCTTCCTTTTTACTTTCCTTTCTTTTTTTTCTTTCCTCAATTTCTTTCGGGGGCTCTTTTAGCTGTTTTACCTTATTTAGCTGTCTGTTTGTTTTTTTTGCCATTTCTTTAAACCAGTGTGGATTATAGAAAAATACAAATACAATTTTAATAAATGTTTAATTTTCATTAAATATTCTAAAAGCTTCAGGGAGCCGCATGAGGCTCGAGAACAATTTTATTCATATTCGATGAAAAAATACAAAAATAGTCCATTTTTTATGACATTGACACAAAGTAAATTCTGTGTGTGTGTGTGTGTGTGTGTGTGTGTGTGTGTGTGTGTGTGTGTGTGTGTGTGTGTGTGTGTGTGTTCGCGTTTGTGCACCTCGGGATGCTGGTCAGGTAGGTGACCACGTTGAGGAAGTCCTCCTCTGGCACTTCACTGAAGCCTGAGAACTCGGGGAAAATGATGATGGGGGCGCCATCTTTCCCTCGGCCTCCTGCAAGAGAAGAAAACAGGCCCTGGTCTGATTTCACTCTCCTCCAGGTGAACGTGCAGCTGTGACACAGATTCCCAACCTGACAATAAAGTCTGCAGAGACACATACAAACAAATCACATGAATCCTGAAGATTCTAGCTGATGGGGGTGGGGGTGGGGGGGGGGGGGGGGGGGGGGGGGTGGGGTTCATCTGATTGTGAAATTTTATTAGAGGAAAGCAATGACTGAAACACGGTGGCCTTTACTGGAAAATCTCTTTTAAAAAAAACATAATTTTCCAGGTTTGTTTGTACTTATTTATGTTGCACTTCTTTAAAACCGCCACACGATGGCGGCCTCGAGTGAAGTTTACTTCTCGTGTCTCACACACAAGAGTCTCACGCGTGATGAAACCTACCAGGCACAACTAAAGAAAGAAAGAAAACGTCTCAAATCGTTTAAAAACTACTGAATCAGATTCACACGTCACAAAAGGTCAAACTGGAGCGGCAACGACACCGATACCAACATCATGTGTCGGGTCTGATACTGCACAAGAGTACTCCAACTCGTGAAAAATCCCCAATACAACCAATGCTACATGCTACACGCTAAAGAGTTTAATGAATCAAACAATTCTTATTGCCATTCAACAAGTACTCCTATCAGTACTGGGTGTCGGCAAGTAGCCAAAGGTTTATACTCGTAAAACTGTGCAGAATGAAATGAAATATCTTCAGTTCTGAGATGTGATTATGAAATCCCGTGAGTAATGCATAAAAACACTTCATGAGAAACGTCATGTGACGTGATTTCAGGTGATAATCCTCGTTTTAAAGGTTAATCATGTCTTGTGGCTCCAGACGAAGTTATTTGGTGGATAAACAAGTTAATCCGCTCAGGATAGTTTTAGACTTCGTGTTTAAAAGATCATTAATTTCCACAAGGCAGTTCAGGGCGAGATTTAATTATAGTGAACAAAAGGGGGTAAACTGAATTAATGTGTTTCGTCTCTCGGTGGAGGATTTAAAACAAAGTAAATGATTAATTATTCTTAATGTCCCGTCTTTGGTTCAAGCAGGTGAGTTTAGTTTAAATGTTGTTGCCTGGTGATGTTCCCATCCTGCACGCCGAAGATTTGGTCGGTTCGTTAAAGAAAGCAGGTGATTCATGAGCATCGGGGAGCCGGTGGGGGTCAAAGGTCAAGCTCAGGGATCCACAGTGGGAAACGGACCAAGAACTCCAGAGTCTGCCTCTCTGACCTCCAGGCCTCCACCGCCCTTGTGCAACATCACGGCCTTTTCAAAAAGTTGAGCACCGTTGCCACGTAAACAAAGACAAAAAAAAACTAAGAGAAGTTTTACACTTTCACTTGAAAACGTCGCGTAAACGCGGCTTCAATGACGTCACAGTCGTACGTCTCTGTGGCGGCAGCTTAGAACACGAAGACGATTCAGTCCACGGTGGCGTTCCATACATCAGACCCTGGAACTGAGAAATGCCGGGAGGGTCTCTGGCGCCACTCACGCCGCCACCATGCACGCTGCCCGCCACGCACGCTGCCCGCCACGCACACCGCTGTTATGCACGCCACCGCCACTACACATGCCGCTGTCACGCACGCCACCACCATGCACACGCCATGCATCTGCCCCACCACGCTGGCCACCATGACGGACGCCGCCACCATGCACGCTGCCGCCACGCACACCGCTGCTACGCACGCCGCCAACACGTACGCCGCCAACACGCACGCCGCCAACACGCACTCCACCATGCACACTGCCATGCATCTGCCCCGCCACGCACGCCGCTACGCACACCATCACGCAAAACCCAAAGACTAAACAGCCGAGAGACATAATACTTCATACACACTCTGCAGGTAGGAGTTTTCTTTTCAGCGAAACTCTTCCAGATTAAAATCCCACATTAACGTGGATCAAACGTTTGTCTGGATTCTGCTGACTCAGTCGCAGCAACATCGTAAATAAGAGGCGCTCGGCTCTCGGACAACATCAACAAGTTAGCTTGTCTCAGTAGCTGCTGAACAATGAGGAACGGGAACATTAATTTAGAGAAATTGGTTGTTTTGAAAAGAGAGAAGTTTACTGTTAATATGTTTCATAAACACGGTCAGGGCAGATATGATCTGTTTGCTCAATCAATGAAATGTGATTATTAGAAAAATTAAATATACTTAATCGTGATAAATCAAAATTAATCCACAGCAACCCTGTTTATATATAAGTGAAGCACGGTGCCTCTCCTGTCCAGAGCGTGCGCACGCACACACACACACACACACACACACACACACACACACACACACACACACACACACACACACACACACACACACACACACACACACACACACACACACACACACACACAGACTGAGGCTATAAACCAGGCCTGTGTTGAGGTTGTGTAACTCAGGAGGCCTGAAACGCTGCGAAAGCATCTTTTTAAAACCGCTCATTTTGGCTGTTGTTGTGAGACGGCCGGGGAAAGGAATGAGAGGTATTCCCGTCCAACCACACAGGCTGCTGTGTCACAGCACATCTGGAAAGTCTGAGGGCACAGAAGCTCTGGTCTGAACCCCGTGACCCCCCCCCCCCCCCCCCCCCCCCCCCCTCCACACACACACACACACACACACCACCACCACCACCACCCTCAGCTGGAGACCTCCAAACACCCCAACCAGCAACTCCACAGTGCAAAGACGACACCACAGTGAAGGCTGTTCCTTTTTTTACGTTTTTACAGCACAGACTGGAATGTGCTTCAGCTCCCTGCAGCTCCAGCAGCTCCAGCAGCTCCAGCAGCTCCAGCAGCTCCAGCAGCTCCAGCAGCTCCAGCAGCTCCAGCAGCTCCAGCAGCTCCAGCAGCCACAACGTTTTGTTGAGCAGCAGTTTTACAAGTTGAGCTAAATGATGTTTTGGTTTGGGTTTTTTAAAGCTACTTTTTTCTGCTTTGGGAGAATCAACCCATCTTATTCAATGTTATTCTATATTGACTTAGAAGAAGAAGAAGCAGGAGGAGGAGGAAGAGGAGGACCTAGGAGGAGGAGGAGGAGGAGGAGGAGGAGGAGGAGGAGGAGGAAGTGCAGAGGGAAAATGTGAAAGTGAGAAACATCCAGTCACAAGTTCGTTTCTAGAATTTCCAGAATACCGAGCATGAAAATGTCCAACAACCACAATCTGATCGAAGAGAGAGCCGGATCAATTTTCCATCCATCCATCCATCCATCCATTAATCATCCATCCATCCATCCTTCTATCAATCATCTATCCATCCATCCATCCATCCATCCATCCGTCCATCTATCCAACCATCATCTATTCTTCTATCAATCATCCATCCATTCATCCATCCATCCATCCTTCTATCTATCATCCATCCATCCATCCGACCATCCATCCATCCATCCATCCATCCATCCATCCATCCATCCATCCATCCATCCATCCATCCATCCATCCATCCATCCATCCATCCATCCGACCATCCATCCATCCATCCATCCATCCATCCATCCATCCATCCATCCATCCATCCATCCATCCATCCAGCAGTCAGGTGGCTTCTTGTTTAGAAGTGATGACGTAACTTTTCTTTTTTCCTCATTTTACCTTTTTGTGCAAACGAGGCCTTTTTTAACAATAGTGTGCAAAACACTGGAGTGATGAAATGATGCCTTCAGGTACTGCAGGATCTTCTTTTTTTTTTCCTTTTAAGCAGAAACTACACTTTTACAGCTTTTATCTACTTCTTTCCCACAGCTGAGTAAAGTGTGTACTATACATCTTCTGCAACTGCCTTCTCTTGAACAACTATGAATATTTATGTCTTTGACCTTGTTACTGAAAATCTCAACCAAATCAACTCAGTGCAACATCCAGCCTCTTGTTTCCTTTAACATTTCCACAGTACGAAACACAAAATACCCGCTGTGTGTTACTCTGAACAACCAGTGGTTGGAAAATATATGTTTTTAGTGTATAACTTTAAAGCCCATCACAACCAGGGTTAAATGTTTTGCCAATCAGAAATAAGGTCTTCTAGTGCAGGAAAACAAACAATTTAATGTTTTGCTGTTTACCTGAAAGCAAGGCAAACTGGCGATGAAGCTGCTCTATGATGTCCACAGCCAGCAGGGGCCTGATCTCCTGCTGCATGATCTCATCTGCAAAGAAAACAACAACAACAAAATGTCAGCGAAGTCCACGAAAAAGTATCCTCAACCAGTGGAAATGCTCTTTAACGACGGATAGAACAGCCGTAACACACACAGTAAAGATGAACTTAGAATCTCACAGACAAATTCTACAGTCGTCTGAGATGATCTGCAAAACCCGTAAATCCCAATTCAAGGAAGTCATTGAATCTCATCAAAAACGAAGGGAAGTTTGATTTATGTGTTTAAAATTGAATGTTTTTAAACAACAACAAAAATAATTTTGAATTTTTTTTGGAGTGCTTTGCATTAGCAGGGTTTCCCCCCGTTTCCATGGAGACGGAGTCAGAGCATTTTCAATAGGTTTCATATTAGAAGCCGTTCTCCCGTTTGGCTGCGTTTCCACTTGAAATCGTTGTGGTGTAAACGGCCCCAGAGAGTGAGGACTAAAACCTGCCAAACCCTCACCACAATCTTCCTCGTTGCTTTTAAACTCTCACTGATGATGATGATGATGATGATGATGATGTGGAACGACTCTGGAAGAACCCAGGGTCAAACTGTCCGTGCAGGCGGCAGTAAAGAAACTCCAAAGTGAGCTGAACCGGCTCCACCCTGCTCAGCCCCGGGGGGAAGGCTTCACAAACACAGGGTGGAGCACTTTTGTTTGGAATCAAAGGTGAAAAGAAAAAAATAATAATTTAAGACTTGTTTTGTATTTTGTGGAATGGCCGGACTCCTCTGAACTGGACTGACTGCAGGACCCTCGCTATATTTTCATCATGTTTAGGTTCATTATAAAAAAACACTGTCATTTTCACCTTCACAGATTATAAGCTGGGGGGGAAAAACTGTCTAGATTACGTTCAAACAAGCGAGAAACTCTAACTAATTAAGCTTTCTTTACATGGCAACGCATAATCAACCAGCCTGAACGAGAATGATCGTCTGAACAAAAAAAAAAAAAACAGACCACCAGAGATGGTTTTAGTTCAGGAGAAATAGTCTGGAGACAAAGTTACTCTTATTCCCATTACATGTGTATTGATTTAGGATTTTATAACCAAGTCTTAACTGAGTTTAGTCTAAAACCTTCATGAAAGGGATCACGACCATTAGACTTGAAGCAGAGTGTTGACTATTTCACCAGCGATACACCGACACCACTTCCTTAAAGGACAAGCTTTCAGAATGTCATGTAAAGAAATAAACATTTTGCTTTCATTTGTATTTAATTTACATCCCACAGTGACTTTCGCGAATTATCTAATCTCCACGATAGAAACAACAAAATAAAGGTCAAACCACTAAAAAATGGACTGAATCTTCCCTCACCGACCTAAAATCTGCTTTTTTTTCGCCCCCAGAATGTTGAAGTATTCTTCGGTCGTCTCACATACTGAATCACATGCAGCCGTTTCTCTCCTTTCCTGAACCGAGGTCACATATGACGGAAAGCGAACAAAGCATTCTCAGACAAGACTACAAGAGGGTATATATCCGTGACCATACATTAAACTTTAGCCTGTTCTCGTTGGGTGATTAACAGGCCTCCCCTTGAAGCCTGAAGCTTCCTGCAGAGTCTATAGCGAACAAAACTTCCTCTGTCGCTGAGAATAAAGACGGGCATTTACACCGACTGCGCTGTGTCGGTCCGGACAGGATAGGTTGTGTGGTGGGAGTGAACAGAAGGAGAAGAACAGCACAGCGGCTGCTAACGGCCTTTAATGGAAGCACTTATCAATGCACCTCTGTTCTGGATGGGTCTGCTGACATGCCGAGGGTTTTCAAAATAAAGCGATGTGTCGCCTAAACTCTCACTCATTTCAATAAAAGGCACACACATGGCAGATTCCAAGCACAGATGAAATTAGGGCGACGTTTTGCATTTCCTGTAACCGTTATGTTGTTTATGTGACTGGACATGTGATCTGATCGACTGTATTGATGTTGGAGGTACGAGTACCAACGAATGTCTACATCATCCCGTCCACACGGGAAACATCTACGTCCGCGAGGCGACGCCATGAAAACTACTGAAAACGGTGTAGTGCGTATGTCAGGCCTTTAGGTGGCGCTGTAACGCTGTCACAGAGATGCACCAAAAA
>NC_137640.1:3286019-3407306 GCF_963383615.2 Lipophrys pholis | reverse complement strand
GGACTCTCACACTTGTGGGTAAATTGCTTTGGTCGCCGATGTGACAGTTTACAACTGTCGTGGTCACGAAGGCCTCCTTCCCCGGAAATGGGTGTGACGACGATCATCCCTCCACCGAGAGCTGCGCATTTGTAGGCGGCTGTTTCCTCTCAGAGAGTGGAACTCGGACAAACTGCACATTCGCAGACAGCTGAAGCCGACACTTGAGGTTGGAGTTCCAGCTGTTTTATGCCGTTGCTAAATCCACCCCGGGGCGAGCCGTGTAATCAGGATGGATCGTTTGCCGGTTGCAAAAGTGGCACGTAAACACACGTGTGTACTCACATGAATGCAAACACACATGCTGGTTAACCGCCAGCACACACACATGCTCTGCAGCATAATGGTGTGTGGGATGGGGGGGGGGAAGTTCCTCCTCCTAGTATTTTGTCAGAACATAATCTATAGTTAGTCATTCTCGTTAATATTGAAGCATCTCCAAACCACGAACATCGCTCGTCTTCTCTTGTGTACCTGCTGACTTTGTTTCTGCCGCGTGACGTCATGTAGTACTCATCAGGGAGCGAGTACTCTGTGCAGTGTCGGACACGGTACCGGTATAGGTGTCGATGTATCCCAAAAGTTTTATAAAACAGAATAAAACAAAAACAAAAACAAAACAGGAATGCAAAAAAAGTTTTTCAAGAAAATAGAGTTAGATAAAGGAGAAAGAAAGAAGAAAAACATGTTTGAATAGAAGTAATTAAAAAAGATTTGTAACAAATATTTTCTTTGTATTCAAAACGTAAATGTTTTGATCCACGGTTGGTTCTTCTTCACCTTCTTCTTCAGCGCCGCCGAGCTCAGGTTCAAGTTGCCCCCCCTTTTCTCTGCCAGAGTTCCCGCCTCCATGTTTACATTCCCCTCTCCATATTGGGCTCGAGGTCCTTGTGCTTTCTTTTTCCACTTGATAGTACATTGTGCAGCACTCTTCACCTGTGGATACGCTCGCTGGTGAATGATCCACTGCTCAACGTCAGCTTGGGAATGCATGAGCACACTCTCTCTACCTGTGTCAGCCGGGACAGGATGCAGGGGGGGCGGCGGGGGTTGGGTTGGGTGGGGGGGGCAAAGCAAAGACTAATTTTGCGGTGAAGGCGGAGATTGTAGGGACGGAGGAGTGACACGAGAGAGAGGGGAAGGAGAGCGAGGGGGGGGGGGGGGGGGGGGGGGGGCACCAGAGGGCTGTTTAGCACCTTAAGAGAAAGAATGTTCTTTGCTTGTCTTCCTGCGGCAGCTTGAGAGGCAACGGGAGTGTACGCTCTCACTCTCATCCTCTTCACTCTGCCCTTCCTCTCCCGCTCGCCATCTCTTCCTCCTTTTCCTCTTCCACTTCACGCCGGGAGGGAGGACTCTGCAGCGAAGCTTTCCCCATCCCGGGAGAGTCGGTTGCTGCTAGAAAGTAAGCCGCCTCGTGTTTCCCAGAGTTTGTGTGCGTCTCTGTGTGAGAGAGCTACTAGACCAGCTGTGAGATTTCCCCCAATGCATGTCTGGAATTTGACTTTTACTGCCTTTCCGGACCCATTCAGCTCTGGTATGCGCTTTCTGTGCTCACTGTACAGGGGAAGGCTTCTTATCTCAGCCCGAGTTGCTCCTTTCCGTGACTTTATTGTCAGATTCTTCTCAGTGATTTCACTTGATTTTTTTTCCAACAACTTGAAAATCCCAGAAAGAGGTCAGGACCTGATTTGTTCCCGCTGAAACGTGTTTTCCTGTTGTGAAAACAGTGTGATCGCGCTCAGGTCAGTGACAGACGCGTCCTTTGCATGACACACACACAGACACACACAAAGGCGCTCTGTGTTATCTACCTGGAGTGTGTCTGGAGTCAGGAATCAGTAGCAGGTATTGACTCACATGTTATCCGCTTTCAGTCAAGGAGTTGGTCAGACCGACGCTGCGACTGCGTTGCTCCAGAGCTTGGTCTGTTCACCATATGTACTCAGATATGCTTTGAAATAACCTGCTTCTCCTCTGCTGGTGCGTCGGGTTACGTCACCGTGTGGGGAACCCGGGTTCAGTTCCCAGTATGAAATCCAGCCGAGTCCATGTTGTAGTTTGTGATGACTTACTGTGGTCATTCTAAAAACATACTTCAAACATCAACATTCATTAATGAAATCAGGAGCCTTTCAAATTGGGATAGTCCGGTGACTGGGGGGGTTCACCCCTTCATTCGGTTCGATGGCTTTCACATTCAATTTTGAGACCGGATCGAACCGTCAAAATGTCACACAGTTACACCGGCTGCTGGTTTGGGGGCGCTGTTGCCTGAAACAAACACTGACCAGAGAGGAAGTAAAGAAGAAACACAGCTCATTGATTGGTCCGGACCGAAACAGGAAATCCCTCGCTTTACTCCGTGGTGGCTAGGCTAGTTAGCTCGTGGCTAACGGGTAGCCACAAACAACCGTGATATAAAGTCTTCAGACCAGATATCAATGAGAGTCTTCCTCGCTACTTCTTCCTCACTACTCCACGTCTGCCCGCCAGAAATTTTCCAACTTTTTCTTTCTGCGTCTGCTTCTGATTCGCGCGGTGAAAATTACGAACAAGCGATTAAATCCCAGGTTAAAAATGTGTATTTTTGATAGCTCAGGCGAAAGTAGTCTCACAAATACACACACACACACACACACACACACACACACACACACACACACACACACACACACACACACACACACACACACACACACACACACACACACACACACACACACTATCCGGCAGCCTGTTTGGAGTCAGGAGTTGAGTGTCAAAATAGGTCTTCCAATGTAGGAGGTTGGATTACCAGGAGAGAATCCATGCAGCCTGAGGGAAGAACATGCAAACTCCAAACAGAAAGAACCCAACCTGAAGCCACACGTTTATCTTGTGCCGACTGCCACGCCCCCGAATACAATTAACCTGAAGCCACACGTTTATCTTGTGCCGACTGCCACGCCCCCGAATACAATTAACTCTTAACGAATGACAACATGTGAACATGTAAATCTGATACTCCTTGTTTTGTCTCCTCGCAGATTTGCCCCACATCCAGGAGCCTGGACATGGCAGCCTGTTTGCTGAAGTGAAGAAGAAGAGCAGTGAGGAAGGGTCTTTGTTTGCTCTGCCTGCTGGCAGCCTCAGCCGCAGTGACCGGACGCCGTCGGCCAGCAGCGACTCGGGCCTGTCTGTGGCCTCACAGGGGCTGACCGCAGCCAAGCAGAGGAGAGGGGTCAGCCAGGACCAAAGCAGCCAGGCAGGGCGGCTGGTCTCAGGGCCAAACTTTCCGATTATCCAGCCTCTCCTTGAGGTCATGACGGAGCTGGCTGTGCGTGGCGGAATGGGGCAGGAGGACATAGCTGGGGACGAGTCCGGACTGGGACACACCATCAACGGGGAGGCTTCTTCTAGCGAGAGGGAGACTGATATACTGGAGGATGACGAGGAGGAGGAGCACAATGTGGCGGCACTCGGGTTAGAGATGCCGAGCTCGAGCAGCGTTTGCTCTGACTCATCTGAAACTCACATTGCTGCTCGGACCCAGTATTCCACTCACGCCTGGGTGCAGCAGCAGCAGCAGATCGAGGACGTCCACATTGATAACCTGAAGCGACCGCCGCCTCTGGTCTCTCCGGACACGCCATCCCGCGGCCTCAGCAGCAGAGACGCCGTGCAGAGGGGGCTGGTCCTCGACGGCACAGACGTCACGCACGACGGGCCACTACCCACCGACCCAGCGCAGACTGCGGCTTGTCAAGACGACGAAATGGCGTCACTGGCCACAGACATTGACGAGTCCATAGAGCAGCTCAACCAGCTGATTCTGGATTTAGACCCCACCTTCGTTCCGGTTCCTACCCGCTGTTCCCCCTCATCTCGCTCCGCCTCCCTGCACACCAACGGCCTCAGCCACAAAGGAGACACACACCTCTCTGGTAAGACCAGTTTACTTTCTCTCTGTGGAAGATGGTCAGACAGCTGCAGTCCAAA
Source organism: Lipophrys pholis (assembly GCF_963383615.2). Lineage (NCBI taxonomy): Eukaryota > Metazoa > Chordata > Actinopteri > Blenniiformes > Blenniidae > Lipophrys > Lipophrys pholis. The sequence goes on along the minus strand of NC_137640.1, from coordinate 3,403,289 downwards.
GGCATCATGTTTTTGGGGCTTCCTACTTCAGACAGACCTTCATTTATTTTGTCTCTTCATGTCATTGCAAACTCTGATTGTGTGCGTCATTCCGTTACATCGAGGAGTCCTAGTTCATCTTCATACCCTATGATAAGGACAATCGCTATAAGATTGGTATTGTCGCAATCGGTGGGAGAGTAAATGAGAAAGTCATCATGTTTTCTTGTAGGTGTTTCATGGTAGAATCGTAGTATTGGCTTCCTGTAAAGTGAAAGGCCTGGTGATACACAAGATTGATCATCCAAATGTGCCATCTTCTAATTATCTTATTCAATCCTGAGCAGTGGGAGATTTAGGCCCCGTTTCCACGACAACGTTTCACGTGACAACACCTAATCTGTTAAAGAAAAGTGTTGTGTTTACGCTGCAGCAGCAGACATACTGACAACCATGCAGTTAGTATGCCGGGCCAGGGGAGGGCGCTGTCACTTGTTATTGAAATGAAACCACATGGTGTGTATGTGCAAAGAACAATATGCTATAAATGTGAACAAAATCGAGAGAACTCGACATTCGTATTGACTGATGAAGCATCGGATGCTCTCAGGGGAGAGTCTCGGGGGGGGGGGGTTGAAAAAAGGCATGGATGCAGTGGATCACAACACCGCTGTTGTGTAAGCAGCCCCCCCGAAAGTGAGGAAAGTTTTGCGGATACACCCGTTATCATTGTCATCCCCAAAGTGTGCAGAGTATCATGAAAACTGTTACAATTGTTTTTTTAGAACCTCGGGGAGAAAAAAGATCGTTTTTGGCTCGTGTGGGCGGGGCCTAAAATTGCACGTCTTAGGTAAACTGACCTTTTACTTTGGAAAACCAAGACTTGGCCACAGTTATGAAATCACACCTGTGCCAACACGCTGGAGCTTGCTCACGAACAGAGAACCACTGATGACCCGGACTGCGGGACCGAAGTGCCGTGTGATTGTGGAGATCTCCACCTGAGAGGCATACAGGCGTGTGTGTGTGGAAGTATGTTTGTGTGTGTGTGTGTGTGTGTGTGTGTGTGTGTGTGTGTGTGTGTGTGTGTGTGTGTGTGTGTGTGTGTGTGTGTGTGTGTGTGTGTGCATGAGCACTGTGTTTGCTGAAAGGGTGGAAGCATTCGATTAAACAGGTAGTGGATGTTCCTGCTCTGTACGCAGGGTAAAATCAGGCCCAAAGTCTCTCATGCACAATGAGGTGTTTACATGACCGGACTGAGTTTGAATGGAAATATGCAGAGGTGGAAGAAAAATCACATGAGCACAACTGTTCCTCACCTACCACAGCATCAATCAAAAACAAAAAGTTAGGTGATTATAACTGTGTTTCACTTACAAAGTACTACTCCTGTTGTTCTTCTGTCCTGTTGGTGTTACCAGCCTATTAACGGAGATTATGAGCGTTTATTTGGTTTTAAAGAGCAAGTATTTCTCGAGCTAAAAATAAATCCTGGTTTTGGTAGGAAGGACGATAGAGAAAGGAGCCTTACCCTGTTTCCATTTAAAACCACAAACAAAGGCTCTGCCAAAAATAATAAGAGTGCTTGATAATTTAAGTCCTAAAAGTGAAATACATCTGTATACGATGATCTGATCTTAAATACACAACGTGTACAGATTTTCTTCTTGTTCAATAAATTGCACTTCTAAAGTTAAATCAAAGGATCTATATTTATTTGTTACATAAACACTTATTATCCCAATGTACTCATTACAAATGACCGATCCGACGGCACCGCGGAATGCTATAAATTTAGTTTTTAGTTTTTAAGCCATTTCTTATCAATTTCTAACCACTTCTTAAACATACATTTTATTTTTATTGTCTTTGATATTAAGAAATTATCCAATTCCAGTATTCTGCTCCACAATGTCAAGACTGACAAGTATTTCCTTCCTGGTGTGGCTGGAAACGCTCATATTTTTGTGCACCGTTTTAAAATGCCTCTCCGGACCGGAACTCGCCCTGAACGTCCTGACTTGACACCACGCCGCCTTTACCATCTTGACCGTGAACATTTCAACGGCTCTTCTCGACCTCCCTCTTCTTGTGATGGATTTAAACCCTCTCCTCTCCACTGGGACAGCGCCTGAAGGAAGACAGTGACAACCCGCTCCCTGATTCATTTTGTGAGTGAGGTCATAGGTTGTAGGTGCTGCCAGGAGCAGCTGGTGCATCAAAGCTGACCTCCTGGTGGCCCGACGACGGCTCATTGGGAACGAGGACGGTTATGACATCCCCCCCCCCCCCCCCCCCCCCCCCCCCCCGGATCGTATCTGAGTCCCCCGTTATAATTACCGCTGACGAAGAGGTGCTGACTTTGCACCGTCAGGCCGATGCAAATCCCTTGGAGGGTCTTGAGGAAATGAGTTGGTGTGTTTGCGTGAATGAGGGTCAGCGAGTGTGTCGGGCGACCCGAGGTTGATATTTCCCCCGTGGCCACATGTCAACCAGTAATGCTTTCGCTCTGCTCCGCGACTGCGAGCGCGTTTTCCACTGGGCAGGAACTCGTAAGCGATGGGGAATGCTTTTGAAGTTCTGGCACAGCACTTTGCTCTCCTCCGTCGCCCTCTCATCATCTCCTCCAGATGAGAATACCCCCCCCCCCCCCCCCACACCATGCTCACAAACACAGCAGACATGAAGTGATACTTGACGCTGTACAACGCTCAGCCGAGGCCCCCGAGACGACCTGCTGGTGGGGGACAGTTACCGGATTAGTGTCACTTGGTTCACTTCAGCTCTGTTTTCCTGTGACAGATCCTCACAGTGGAAACTGAGCTCACAGTGTTTCTGAGAGAGAGAGAGAGAGAGAGAGAGAGAGAGAGAGAGAGAGAGAGAGAGAGAGAGCTTAAATATCTGTCTATACCTATCTGTGCTTTATGTTACTACATTCATATTCCTTTTTTTTAAAAATTCATTCATTACAGGCATGTAGCATTTCATACATTTTGTGCAATCACATACAGACCCATTATCTCGATATACAAACTCTGAAAATATATCCACCTTTTGATGATAATAAATGATTAAATTATAGCTCATGAAAATATAGTTATACAAAATAAATGATCTATGTTTACTCTTCACATGACTGTACTTGACTATAAATCTACCTGGCAACTTTTTTTCCCCCAAAACTATTGACTTTTCTTTTCCTGTTTTGAACTGATCCGGACTTTGGGGGCCCGCTATCATGACAGTGCTTTCAAATATAATTGAAATGTGAAAACTTTCACTGTAATAATAATCCAACTTGGTTGTCTGTCCATATAAATGTCCGAGAACTCCAATTTTTAATGTTTATAATGTATTGTTCTTTGCTGCATGCGTGTGTGTGTTTGTGTGTGTGTGGTTTGATTACAAAACAACCAACAGCACCAACTAGTGGCCCAACATGAAAACTCAGTGTTTCTGCATTTTCTTTGTAAACTGACGTCGTCGTCAGAACGTTGCCGTGTAAACGCAAAACTTTTCTGAAACAAAAACACAAAAACACAAAAACAATGTTTTCCACATTTTTTAAATTCAATGTTTGATTTAATATTACGCATATTTAATTTAACTAGATTACTGCCTTTGTCCTGACCCTTGTACTTTCTGATTTTCGGTTTATATTTGTTTTGTGCTTTGTACTTCACACCGGAAATTCTTTTATAGTACCTGGCAATAAACTCTTTCTGATACAGATTTCACTTGAACCACTATGTAAACGGGGCCTAAGTCGTTGAGTCGTTCATTTTAACTTGTTTGACAAGGCGGTGTAAATCGACTCAACCTTCAGCGGAGACGCAGCTCTTATTGTGGTGAGACTTATTTCCTAAACTGACCCCCAGTGGCTTTTATTTGGTGTCTTTATTCTAAAATGTTGTCTGTGTTGTACCTCAAACTTTGTACTTGTGACTGATCAGCTCCCAGATTTCGTATTTTTGGTATTTTTTCTAATCGTCAAATTCTGATTTATTCGGCGTAACTCTTGAATATGTTCCTCCAATATAGCCAACAATGTGGTATTTGTATGTTTTCATTTTGTGCTTGTCAGGGCCACATGCTGCCAACGCATGTTTATTAAGTCGATGAGTAGTTTGGTTGGTAATATGTCTTAAACCAGTTACTCGAGCTATTTTCAACCTTTTAAAGTCCCCACTAATCAAACACAGCATGTGAAAACGTGAAACTTTTGTTTTGTCGTTTCACTGCAAAAACAAACAGCAGCACCCACTAGTGGCCCAACGTGAAAACTATATAATTTTCTGCCGTTTCGCTTTCAAAACGCGTTTTCACTGGAAATTTTGTGTAAATGGCTCAAAGCTTCACCTCTGAATCGCCGAATCATGACGGTGAAGCCGACGATCGTTGACTCATTCTCACCTGCGAGCCAAATCTTCAAACAAAAAGCGGTGGGCAGTCTCTAAGGTGTGCTCTGGTTTCTTGAACTGTGGCGCTCAACATCCGGCTCGCAGGCTGAAACATGCCCTCCAGACAGATGAGTAAAATTACTATGTTATTTTTCTCAATAGGAATAACTGAGAATCACGCTGTTTAGGAGCGGTAGTAGACATAACAGACGAGTAAGAGCCGAGACATTGAACAAAGATAACATCTTTTATCAGATTTGCCAAATGAAGCACAGAGTCAAGTCTTTTTTGGGGGGGAGATGCAACAAACGGCAAAGACGAAATAGCATGTATAAATAAATTACATGATTTCGGGACTTTCTTACTGTATTTTTTCTTACCAAGAGGCTTCAGGAAAAATATAAATATTTAGAGTTATTTTTATTTACAAGTTACTTAAATTGTTTTTTTGTTTTTTTGTAATAGTTTTGCCCACTGTGGCCCCTCGACTAAGGTCCCGTTTACACAACAATGTTTTGAAATGGGTCATATTATGGAAAATTCCCTTTGTAATGTCTTTCCCACAGTTAAATGTGTCTTCATACGTTGGAATGACGCCCAAGAAGTGAGGAAAGTCTGTCCTCTCTCCTTGGCTCCCAGCAGACTGTCAATGCAGCTCATATGATCCAATATTCTAATGGATGAAAATCAAGGAACAGCTGGATTTGGGGCAAAATAAACTATGAATACAAAGTTTTCGGACCAAGGAGACCCATGTGAACGTGTTGAAAAGCTGGATATTATGACCCCCCTTTAAGCGAAAACGCTAAACTTTCAATGTGAACAGATTTCCCAATTGTTCCTGTCCCTTTTTATTGTACATGTCCAATAAGTGTCTCGTCAGCAAGCTTGCGTTATGTATTCTGCTTGATTCGACTCCTCACTCACGTACCAGATATTTGTCTTGCTGAGCGGACGTTGGGAGGGTAACGTCCAGCTCAGCGGGCGGCGATCTGCTGACGTCCGAGACGAGAGAACGACCGATGGTTCCAGCAGATGTTTTTCCGTCTGGATGTTCCACCATCTGGTGGAGGCGAAGTCCTGTTTAGTCACACAGGCTGATGATAGCAGCGCCGCTCCGCCGATAACCGCGCTGATAGACACTTTTGTGGGAGACAAACACGCCGAGCTCTGCCCGGCGTCAACCCCTTTTGACTCGCCGGTTGATGACGGCTCAGATTATATTCCGCCCGTGTCTCCGTTCTCACTCCCACCACCCTCACCCCCCCTCTTTATTGTCTCGCTCTCCTCCCCATCAGGGTGGAAGCAGCAGAGGCAGGTCAGCGACGTGACGGACTACGCCGCTCTGCACAGCCCAGGATGGACCGGAGGCGGAGCTCAGAGCTTCAGTGGCTCTGTCGACTGCAGTCCGTCCTTCTCATCCCCTCAGGTAAATGTAATCTCCGAGGAATCATGACAACTCACCTGTACAAGGCAGCAAACAGCATGGCGACATCAAATCTGACTCAAACTGACACGAGACAGAGCTGAGAAGACATACACAGTAAAGTAGCAGAAAAGATATAAACTCCAAGGGTATTGCTACTAAGAAAACTAAAATATCACCAGCAGAGTTATTTAACATTGGCTAAAACAACCAATTTAATTGGGTAAAGGGCGAAAATGTCACTTGCAGAGACAATATTGTTAAATACATGGATATTTACCCATAACTCTAGAGCTGAACTAAACCCATTATGAACTTGCATAAGAAGATTTCCAAAGTAAATTTTGTGTATTCCAACAGGACAAAAGTAGCGTGGGTAATCAAATGCACATTTACCAAGAAGTAATAAGTTACAAAGCTTGAATATCATCAATAAAGAATTCAGTACAATTACATATGATAACACATTGAATAAACCCACAGACCAGAACTGTTGTAAACGTAGCATTTATCACTTATCATTTGTTATCTACCAAACTAGCCAAGCAATCACAGTCACTAATATCAAGTAATTCAATATTAGTAAATAGAACATGAGGCTGGCGTATCATTAGCTCATTCACAGGATCAATATCTCACATGATGTTACTAGATAGCATTGGCAAAGTTACCAAACATTCTGCAGTCATGAATCATAAACGGAGTCTAAATACGACAACTTGTCCAGAGATCCCTCAAGGTAAACCCACCAGGAATTTGGAGCTAATCAATAAGACACGTCTCTGCAGAGATGGAGTCGTAGTGTTCTTGAAAGGTTGCGTTTCTCCCTGTTTCCACGGAGACGGGCGTTCGATATCAGCGTGTGTGAGAAAAAGTCAACAACTTTAGGTCATCAAATAGGTTCAAAATGCATAATATAGACTTTAAAAATGGTGCAAACAGCAGAAATCCTTCATGTGATCCTATAGTTTAATATAACCTTTGATCATGTGCATTGAAAGAAATACAGTAAGCCGTATTTATTTTTGATTACAGTGAGGTTATTTGTGTCTCTGTCGATATTTCTCTGAAAGTCTGGAGCGTCGTGCTCTCGCTGTGAGGCTGGCTGGCATGAATGGCCCAACTGTTTACACCAAACACAGGCCGCAGCCACATACAGATCACAAGACTGATGTCTGCTGGTGTGTGTGGGCTTGTTACCTTGTAGCCCTGTAAAAAAAAACAACCTCTCACCTCTCTCCTGCTGTTGTGTGTTTTTTTGTTGTTGTTGTTTTGTTTCTCAAGCTTGGGTATCTCTACAAAACCACCAGTGTGGACTTCCGGGGGCAGACGGACACCCCCGACATCGTCCCGGCTACTCCGGCCTTCCCGGTGTCGCCCCCAACGCCCTACGGTGAGACGTCGGGTCAGATTTTAGCGCCGGCGCTCTCGAGTGTGTGTGTGTGTCTGCGAGTGTGAGTCTCATCTATTGCTTTTTCTTCACAGTGAAAAGTTTCTCCGAGTTTTCGCAGCTCAGGACGGGAAGGCAGTTGGATCACCATGACTGGACTCAAGGTACACTGCACCTAGTGTGTGTGTGTGTGTGTGTGTGTGTGTGTGTGTGTGTGTGTGTGTGTGTGTGTGTTCACAGTGCTTGAGGACAGGGCTCAGGGGTTGGCTGGAATGTCTTCCAAAACACTTGGCTGCCATTGGCTGCAGACGTGGGCAGGGCCTCTTGTTGTTCTGGTGGTCTTCCTCTATGGAGGACTGAACGTGCCAAAAATTAAATAAAGAAATACACCATTAATTAAATGTGTCATTAACTTATTCAAATTAGAATTAAATATACAAATGTGTCATTTGATGGATTAAATGTGTCATTGAAGACTGGACCACGAGATAATGTGTTTTTTTACATAAAATTAATTCATATTTTAATGAAACAATGACACTTTTAATGAGGCATTTAATTATTTAATGGTATATTTATTTATCTAATTTTGGCACATTTAGACCATGAAATGATTAATTAAATAGTGAAATAATTATATATGTTTTTTTTAATACATAAAATAAATTGGTATTTGAATTAATTAATGACACATCTAATGACGCATTTATATATTTAATTCCAATTTTAGTAAATTAATGACACATTTAATTAATTATTTAATGGTGTATGTATTTATTTAATTTTGGCACATTCAGTCCTCCATATTCCCCCGTCGTTGGCAGCTTCACCGCTCAGCTTTGTCATGGAATCTCTTTAAACAGTGAGGTTTGGATGTCCTGTCAGGACAGCTGATGCTGGACGCGGGGATAATAATAGTCGGCAGCCACAGAGGAAGGGACCGCCGCCGGCAGGATGTCCACTCGCGTCCTGTTCGGGGAGGGGACCTAAAGGAGATGGGAGGGTCTTTTCTTTTTCTTTTTGTTGGTGTTTTTTTGTTTTTGGGACATCCTGTTTGAGGAGATATGAATGTAGCGTCTCTCAGCGGCTGCAGCTCATATCTTAATTTAAATTTGTGTGTGTTTTTGTGTGCATTTTTTTTTCTTTTTTTAGCAAATTTGCATGTATTGACATTTTTCTTATATGTTTTATGTTAGTGTGCCTGTCTTGGCCAGGACATGTCTGAAAAGGAGATTTTTAATCTCAGTGAGGCTTTCCTGGGAAAATAAAGGTGAAATATAAAGTAAAAACAAATAAATAATGGCCGCTTCATGTGGCCCGCAGACTACGAGTTGCCTGCAGTGAAATATAAATATTTGTTTTCAATGTTCCTCCTCAGGGTGTTCTGCTCTGATATTGTGCACATGGTTGTGTTTGTTGTAGTTTTGCTGTAATGCATTAACGCCGCTGTCAGCACATTACAGGGTCCAATGACTGATTCACTCATGAAGTTAATCCTAAATTACATTAGTTAGGAGGAAGATGCTCTATCATTTGGATGTTATATGGAATGAATACTCTATCATCGAGGTAGTATTCATATACCAATGCCATGGGGGAACAAAACATCAAAACGTATTGTTTATTTTCTCAGGTTTGTTGGATTTCGAATTTATGGCGCATGATGTGATGAGAAGTATTATGTCCTAAACATTACTGCACGATCCTGCCGCTCGCTGAGGAGCCGAAGTAGTATTTACTGTGGCCTTTCTGAACTACAGACGGCGTGCTGAGTCCTGCTGTTTACTGTAAACTCAGAGGGAGCCGGCGAAAGAGTGATTATCACAGAAAAACACCTGATAGTGTGTGTGTGTGTGTGTGTGTGTGTGTGTGTGTGTGTGTGTGTGTGTGTGTGTGTGTGTGTGTGTGTGTGTGTGTGTGTGTGTGTGTGTGTGTGTGTGTGCTGCTGGATGAACAGAAGAATTAACAAAGGACAGTAAACATGTTTTCCCTGGTTGCCATTTTTGGGGGTCAGAAGACGGACAAAGCTTCCTGTTTCCCACGTTCCTGCGAGTTCGAACCAAAACGCAGATTTGATACCTTGTCGTTAGTTTGTGCTTGTGATCACACCTGAATAAATTATATAGTTTATCACTAAAGTGCAGTCTTATCTACGTGAACATGTGAATAAACAAGCTTCATACAGGACCTTGGCACAATCTGGCTTCAAGTCTTGATTTTCATGTGTCGTCGGTGCAGAAGGAAAATGAAGCCGCTTTGGATGAGACTTTGTTTATGGAGTAATTGGGTGAATTATAAACTCCGAGCTTGTTGTTGTCATTTTCCTTCACGATATCTTCAGTGGTCGTGGCTTTACCATGAACGAGAACGGATGCTCTGGTGGTTGAGCTTTTGTCCCCGGTTTATCAGTGCAGCGTCATCTATTAATTCCTTTGTGTTTTATCGAGATGCATGTTCCTACAGCACTTATATTGGAGGAATCATGGTAAAATAAACTTCCTAAAGCTGTTTGAGTCATTCCTGCTGCGTCTGACTTATAAAATCACAACCCCCCCCCCCCCCCCCCCAAACAAATAAAAAATCACCAAAGTTGGCGTCATACGGATGAATCACATGATGAATCACTGTTGGGCATCGTGATGTTTCAGATACCATCCTGTCTTTGGAAGGTGGCGCCACTGTGACTCTGTATAGTTTTCAAATGACTTGATTGATTCTAAATGGCAATAAAGTCATTTTTTCTTTTTTTTTTTAAAAGAGAGCGAGAGCATTTGTGAATTCAAGGTTTTCACTGGATTTCAACGTGTTTCTCACAGTTTAGACTCAACAAATCAACCATAGCATCAACCCAGAGGTGAACTCTCGCCTTGTGTACTTTCATTTCCTCGTGACAGCGAATCGCTCGTTGCGTAACAACATTTCCTTTGTGACCAAAATGAAAATAAACTGAGATGTATACAGAAGCTCCCTGCAGGCGGAAGCAGGTCTGATCCAGAGGAATGCTGCGGCGGTGACGGGCCGGGGCGCACGGCTTCGCTCAGACAGGCACTTGACTATCTAAACCTCAGGGGTCAAAGGTCAAGAGAAAGTCTGCAGGAGAGTCAGCGAGGGGGCAGTGAGGGTGTGTTTGTTGTTGGTGCAGGACGACGGTGGGCTGGAGGGTCAGAGGGGTTTCACCGAGTGATTTCTGAAGACTGAACAATGAGAAGTGGATCACTTCTGCTCACTTTATTAACTGATTTTATTCAATTAGACATTGTGGGAAAACTGCTGTCAGCCTTTACATCCTTGAAACACTAAATGCAGTGGCTGAATGATTTTCTTTCTCCCACCGGTTTAGCCAGTTTGTGGAGTTCCTGATCCAAACTTCAATTTAAAAAAAGTACATTCTGCCAAATAACATCCTCAACTAGAAAACATCCACAACGAGATAACATTTTGCGTGTTCCTGCCGCTAACTGTTGACTTGTAACCCCTCGATTTTATGTTTCACACTAAAATCCCATCTGCTTTGACTGGCCAGTTTTGCACAGTTTGTTGTGATTCTTGCAGAAAGTTTCATTAAGAAAAGTCACAGCACACCATTACCAGGTTTTCTCCACTTTCAGATATGACTGGCAAATTTTTCATAGTTTTTATTTTGCGATTTTTGGCTAAACAGCTTGTCGATTCATTAACATAAGTCACAGCACACTATTCTCCAATTTACTTTTACATATGTCGCTTTGTTTTTTCTATACTTGCTCCCGTTTTCATCAAAATCCCATCTGCTTTGACTGGGAATTTCTTTTGCAGTTTTTTGTGATTTGTGGGGAAACAGTTTTCCGTTTTAGTTGTGCTTTTTTTACGTCCTCCCAAAGGTGCGGGACTAGTTATGCTGAAAATCTGGGGGAAGAAATATAAAATTAAATAAAAGGATAGTGATCGAGGATAGTAATCTTTGTGCCTTGCCTTTAAAGAGACAGGCACATAGAATAGCAATCCTTTTTAGGCCGAATTTAATACAATGCACAAGTTATCATTAACAGCTTATAGAATACAAAAACATATCTAAATAGTGTTCAGAATCACTTCCTTAAGCATATGTATTCAATGGTAATTGGCCCAAATTCAGCTTTTCCTTGATTTTCCTCCATTTGAATATTGGATCATAGGAGCTGCATTCAGAATCTGCTGTGTCTGTGTGAGCTGGACTGGCTCCGCCCACACATGTCCATCTTGGGAAGAGGAGGAAGTACTTCCTCTTGTGGTGCCATGTGCCAGAGCAGAGCTGCCTAATTGTGGGAGGAGTCAAAGGGAGGGCCTACCTTGATTGGGATTGGCTAAACCCCCCGATGACACTATATAGGGTTTGATTTCTGATTGGCTGGTCGGAGCAACACACTTTTTAAAACCTGAAACAAGCCAGGGAGAGAGAGGACAGACTGTCTTCACTTCTGGGGCGTCAGTCCAGGTATGGGGACGATTATTACTGTTGGAAAACTTTTAGAAAATGAATTTTGCGTAATATGATCTTTTTAAACACTTGTGTTTTGAAACTGAAGGAAGAAACCAGAGGAACCTCATCCAAGTAAACACAGAACTCAGGAAGTGAAAAATCGAAGGGTTCGTCCAGCAACAAACTGAACTCAACACAATCGAATTCATCAGAAGCTTTGCGGTGTAATTTACCACGCGCTCAGACCAGACACATGGCAGGAGACACTGTCCGTGTGTCTGCATGCCTTCGTCCCTGTGGTGAGGCAGATGGTGCGAGTGGACGAGCACATGCCCTGACAGAGCGGCCACAGAAAGGATAACCCCCCCCCCCCCCCCCCCCCCCCCACAACACCACCACCTCCTCCTCGCCTCTCTCCTCTGTGCTCCATAAAAGGCCACATGCGACCTCCGACCCCGCTGGAATCCACTCTGATTGGGGGAAAAGTTCTCGCTGTGGGCCGACAGGAACAATGCTCAGTGGTCAGTGAGAGGAAAGAAGGAGGGAGGGAGGGGAGGGGAGACATTCTCTACCTCCCTGCCTCCCTGCCTCTCTCTCTTTCACTCTCTCTCTCTCTCTCTCTCTCTCTCTCTCTCTTTCTGTCCCTCCCTCCATACAAACCCTAAGTCGAGCGGTGTCACAACAAGCCAGCAACAAACGGGGAGCTTATTTTTCCATCTGGGGGACTGAAGGAATCGGGGGCATGGCAGCGGAACGATCCAACCCCTGATGAAATTTTTAAAAAAAAAATAGAAAAACCTCAGAGAGTCGAGCTCAGATTGCATTCGAGCAGAGAGAAGTGAAAGAGCGGAGGAGCGGGAGGCTTCAGAAGGACAGTTTTCACCGGGAAGGTGAGATCCGGGAAGTTTTTGCCAGGTGGCAGAGGAAACGGAGAACCCCCCCCCCCCCCCCCTCCACACACCCCCCGCGAGAGCGCCATCGCCATGACCGCGTCTCTCGGTACGTACGGTATGAACACGCACACACGTGCTGCTAGGCTTTTGTAGGAAACCATCCAAACACCACGAGTTGCTGTGTTGTTTCTCTCCGGCTCCTGCCGACGTTATCGAGCCTGTCTGCTTTGTTTATCGCCCTCCGTCCTGCTGGGAGTGTTTGAGGAGGGCACACATGCACACAGACACTTCCCCGCCGTCCCCTCTCCTCCAGGCCGCTGGTATTTACCGACAGCTTCAGGAATGTCTCTCCTCTCCAAACATCCTCCTTCTCCTCCTCGAAACCTCTTTGTCTCTCTTTTTTCTTCTTCTTCTTCTTCTTCTTCTTCTTCTTCTTCTTCGGTGCACGGAGGAACACTCTGGAGTAGAAGCTCTCACACTTGGTGGGCCGGTGAGGTGGTTTGTTCCACTGCTGCCGTCATGATCTCATCCTGTTTAAAGGCCAATTCTGGCCTCGGTCGCGCCGTCATGAAAGGCTGATGTATTGGCGGTTAACCGATCGGAGGCCGTGTTCCCCCCCTTTTTTTTTTACTCTGCGCTGCTGACCTGGGTTGAACTGAACCAGTTCTTTGGTCGGGGTGCTCAGCTGCAAAAACCTCCCACATCCCCCGGAGATGTCGTACTTTATAAGCTCAGCCACAACTTGACCAATTTTATGCGTTTGCCTCTGCGCCTCTGAAGTCATTTAACATTTTTGTTGCTTCCAGTCAGAGCTGAAGTCATTTGTTGAATCTGGAATAATCACAGCGGATTTAATTTGATGTTTTCATCCCGATAATTGAATAAGGAGCCAAATATGTGACTCTCCTCAGAGTTAAAGGGCTTCATAGTAAGTCTCAGCTCTTTGCAGGAGCTCTCGCCGACATGTTATTGCAGTTACACGACTTTTGCCGATGATGTGCCGGTAACTGACTACAATTATGCTATTAGTGAATAGATTCCGCTCATTATTTTTGCCATGAGTGAGAACTGATGCAGAGCTGCTGTCTCTCCATCTGAACTCAGTGTTAGCTTTAGCTAAATACTTAGTTTAGTTCATTTTATTTATTTATTTCATTGTAAAAATAAAACAGAAAAAAATAAATACAATACAGAAAATAATAATAATAATCCTTCTCATTGACTATTAGAAGCAACGCAGCAAATATCAAACAAAATGTCTATATAGTCCGAGTGGCTTCGACAAAAACAACAAATGATGTCTCATAAGCCTGGATGTGGCTTCTGGAGGCAGAAGCCATTGTTCTCCATAGATCAATATCCAAATGCTTGAGTTGATTGTGGCCTTGCACAGTGGATTGTCATTGTTTCTCTGACACAGCCTGTTTGCTCAATTGTTTTCATTTTCTTTACGACACGTTTTGATTTTTTATAAACTGGTCCGAGCACTGCTGCAAGGAGGGGATTTCGCTGCCTCGTGGAACTGTAGCTGTGACAAGCAAAACACGATGTGACACCTATTCCTTATTCATCTCGAATACCAGCGAATGAATTTTTCTGGATTGGTTCTTTATTTCTATAGGTTCAACATAAAATATAAATCACACACAAGGTAAAGACCCTAACAAGGACTCTCCATTTGGTCCAAGACTTTCAGTTCCACCATCACCGTGTCAGTTTGCTTTCCAGACATTGTTCGCTGGATTTATCGTGAAATTCCTTCAGGTTTTAGAGATCAAGAGGAGGCATCTGTTTTTTTCCCAGTTTTCTTACCTGTTCCAGGCCAACATCTCTGGTCGATCCATCAACAACGGAAACACTTGCAGAAAACGACTTTGTTGTAAAACGTCTGCAGCCACATGCGGGTCTGAAGAAAAGCCAGATTGTCCCTGAACAGGAATGTAAGTGATGAGATTTGTTCAGAGACGCTGCACAGACATGCTACAGGTCTCCAGAAAATCCAGCGACAGGCTGGAAACTGTTGACAAAGGGTCCGTTCAGAGCAGGAAACATGTTTGGGTTTTTTTTGTTCCCCGGAGCATTAATCAACAGCTGGTGTGTCTTGTTGAAATTTACCAGAACATCTATTGTCCCGCACCTAAACTGATGTCATCATGACTTACGGCACACCTGCAGTCTACAGTCCATGACCGAGCATGTGAGACTGCAGGAAGTGTTGGGAACTGGGCGCAGACCAGGCGACACATTAACCAACAGCCTCATCGACGGTCACTGACATGAATGAAGAGCTCCAGTTTAATGTCTTTTGCTGATGCGAGGAATCGACAATGCAAAGGATGCTCACATGCAATCAGATGTCCCGGGATGTGTATTACAATAAGAGGTATTAATTGAAGCGTCCTCAAGTGATGTTTACAACACAAAATATCCAACTTTAGAAATATCAAACACCAACACGGCGATGCTGATGGTTCTCATCTATCTTATTACCGGCAGCTGGAGAAGAAAGTGAAAGTAAATATTTACTCTCTTCTCCACTTTGACCGAGACACTCAGTTACTCTCACAACATGGAACGAGTGAGCGGTAAATGTGGGCGAAGAAGTACTCAGCTGTGACGTACAGACAAAATAATCCCAGATTAAAGTGTGATGAAATTAACAGACTCAAGTCACACAGTCACAGTCACAAGAATATTATTTTTTTTTTTTTTAAGTGGTTTATTTAGATTTTTTTCATGTGTGAAGATTATGATTTGTTGCCTGGTTAATTAATAAATATACCAATAAAACATGTTTTTTTTTTTTTTAACTAAAAAGCAGTGTAATGTGATTCAGCCAATCGCTGCAGCGCGTGCATTCACCTTTGAACTTACAACTTCCTGTTATCACGAGCGCGTTTTCCCTGGTGACTGTGTAACTTAGTAATAGTAATTAAACATGGAGCGCTTTTTGCAAAAAATATTATTTTTTTGAACAAAATCACTGATGCCTTCGCTCGGAACCACAACAATCGTTTTATCAGGACGTCTCATGGTGACTGATGATTATTGCCTATTTGGGGTTTGAGATCTGAAGTGTGACTCCTGGTTCTCTCTATGCAGGGTTTATTATAATGTCATGAGATCCATTGAAGCAGATATTTTCCTTTCAGCGGAGGTTTTGGTGACTGGCAGCAGGAGTTAGTGTCTCTGTGTGTTTTGCTTCCTGCTGGTGTTGAGGCTCCATCAGTGACATTCTGGTGTTAAAGTTTCCATTCAGTGGTGTTTTTAAGTGTTTGTAAACCGTTCATCTTTGTCACTTTGGCTAAATATCTTGCGTGCTGTGTCGCATAACATTGTTTTGAATTGCGAAAATCAAAATTTGGCTTTTTTGTTTCGAGCTGAATTGGTCAAATGTTGATATTTTAGCGTGAGCTGGCGCGACGCCATCTTTGATATCCCAGAAACCCTTGCAGCAGGTTTCCAAAGACAACGTCAGTTAGAGAAACATAAGAATACAGAGTCCGGTTTGTTTGGAAAACAAATCGACTTTGTTGTGATGGATTTGGGAAACTGCAGGTTGGAAATGAGTGGTGATGGTCTGGTTTCGGTGTGTTGCTTCAGTCCCTGTGCATGGGAAGGATATTTTTACCTTTTTATTTCTGGTAGAGTAACTTTAAACGTTCATCTCAGGCATATTTGCGAAAGTTCACTACGTTTAATTAACTTCCCTTGTCAGGATGTCTTTACCCATAGCCGTGATAATGTCGTGTTGCGGTTCTTGAAAGAAATGTGTGAGCCAGTGACAACCAGCTGAGGTAAACTACCAACAAGCAAACAGCTCTCAGGAAGACAGTAATACCTTGATAATCTGGACCTGCTCCGTGCATCACGTGATAACCAGTTTTCTCACTAGTGGTTTTAAGTAACACAATTTTTCCGCAGACCGGCAGGACGGTGTATGAAAAGGTCTTAAAGATGAATCAAAGAAAAGGTGATAGAATTAAGTGAAGCAAAGAAGTGCTAATGGAAGTATAGCTTTTCTTTTTTCAATATGAAAACTCAAATCAGACTAAGAGAAATTTGTACGATTTGTCCATCGTCTACGCTGATGGCCGTATGAAGGATACCAAATTGCACACTCACAGGTCTTCATGTTTTGCAGGTGATCGATTAAGAATAACACACAAACAGGAGCGTGGAAATGAGAGCTCTGCATGCTTGTTGGCCTGTTTAAGGGTTGCTTCCATGCTTCGGGCCGTCACGGCCTCAAGGTTGGAGAGAGATGGACTTTGGATCAGAAGATTGCAAGTTTGAATCCCACAGTGGACGGGTCACCACTGTGGAGCCCTGGGCATGACCTTTGACCCCCACCAGCTCCCCGGAGCGCTGCAATGTGGCCTCCCAAGACGCCCTAGAAGTAGGATTAGACAACACGGGAAAAAAGGAATTTCCTCAAGGCGATTGATGACGTTATGATTAGTTACCGTATATTCCGTACTGTAAGCCGCTACTTTTTTCTCCTGCTACGAACCCTGCGACTTAAACAGTAATGCGGATAATTTATTAATTTTTACGGGTTAATGAGCCTCATGCGTTCAGGTGCATCATGTAACTCTGAGCTGCTGGCTGAACGATCGTCCTCCTTAGAGGAAAATCTTCCTCCTCAGAATCTCAGTCAGCAAATAACCGGTAAAATACTTTATCAACAGAGATAAATCCCTCTGTGTTTGTGTGTTTTTGACTTAATTATCTCTCTCTCTATCCTGTCCACCACGGAAAATGTGTATAGAACTTGTTCTTTTTCTTAAAAAATAATTAAATAAAAACTGCAATAAGCAATCCCGCGGTGAAATTCGTGCACTGTTACAAAATGGACACAAGCTTATAGACAAGTGCCGCCTATTATGTCCCAAAAAGAAATAAATATATAAATAAATAAATACATTTTGTGGGTGTGGCTTATATTCAGGTTCACTCAAGAGTCTGGAAATTGCGGTATTACGGTAGCTTGTGTTTGGTTGGATGAGCCTCACAAGCACAACATTGTAAAGTGAGAGCAAATAAATCTAATGTGAACAAACACTAGCGTCATCCATCCATAAGCGTCTCTAAAACTCTTCCTGTTCGAAACTTTACACAGCGTCTCCTTAAAACCCGCCGACATGCATGAACCCACCGGCAGGAGAGAAATCCCTGATCTCTTCTCCAGATGGGTTCAGTCTGAGGAATTTGGACTTGGGCTTGAAAATATGATCAAATATCGGAGACGTTCGTGCAGCAGACTTCCCACACGGGAGAAGAACACTGGTGCTCGTCGTCAGCCTGGAGGAGCCTCAGACAGTCGGACGGAGTGAGTTATTGTCACTGTTTAAAACCGTCTGGTGCGTGAAAAACCACAGCAGAGCGTCTGAGAGCGCTTCATAAAGCCTTTCAGTTATCATCAGAGTACTTCAGACAGCAGTAAAAAAACAAAAAAAAAAAGGTCTTTGTGTGCGCTGGACGTAGGAAACTGATTTACAGACGACCGCCTACCGGCTTGTCCTCCCTGCGGAGAAACGCCCGGCTGAGACGCTCCGGCCTTTTGAATACGGAGGCAGATTGATGGATTTTCATTAGAGAAGCAGCCGATCACATTCTGGTGTCGGGTCTCGTGGTACCAAGGAGAAGAAATGCCTTTTCTCACGTCGGCATTTTTGTTTACGCGGCGTTAGGGTTGACCCTCCTGCGAAAAGTTGCTCAGTTTGTAGTTGCTGCATTTATATGCAGTTAGTGCATATAGCAAAGTGTAAACTAGAAGTTTTCTCCAATAAATTCACTTGTGTGTGATTAATCTCTTGGTAGTGAGGTGGACAATGCTGTGTTAGCAGTGGTGTCACTGAAAGTATCTGATTGTGAAAGTAACACTTTAATTGTCCCTCCTATTTATTTCTGCTTGTTTTAGGTGTATTCATATAGTGTTGCTGAGCCGTCAGCACTGTGGGCGTCAGTCCAAGTTCAGTTAGTGGAGGAAGATGCTCTAAAACCTGGAAGTTATTGTAATTTCCCGACCATAAGCTTTTTTCACACGGCGCGCGGCTCATTTATGGATTTTTACGGGTCAACCAGCTTCATGCACCGATACAGGGGTGATGCATTCAGGTGCATCACGTAACTCCGAACTTTCTTTCTTTTTCTTTTTAAATTTGGCTTATATTCCGTTGCGCTGAACCGTAACTAATCACTGAAGTTACATCAGTTAGTGGAGGAAGATGATCTATATTAAGCACTTATATCCAGATTATAGAGCATCTTCCACTACAACCCCGATTCCAAAAGACATTTCACCGTTTCACGGACAAATATGAACTCATTTTGAATTTGACGGCAGTGAACATTAAACACATGTGAAATAAGTGGAATAGTTTTATTTTTCTTCACATTGACCAGCGGTTTCACCACTGCGTACTCATTTCACTAGTTGTTACTTGCTGGCTTCATTCCAAACAAAGTCTATAAATAGATTTTTATTATGTCAGTGGTGTGTAAACAGGAAATTACTCCTTAAACCAGCCAAACAAGATGATACTTACCATCAATCTCTAGTATCAGGGGGTATTTGTTGAATCTGAGCTTAAGCCTTGTAGATTACTTTCACGAGTAAGTAAAACTATTTATAAACTGACTTGGTAAGAAAAGGCCTGGAGGGTCTTTGGTTAGCAGCAGGTGTTGTGTACTTTATTTTACTTTGTTCCCCATCTTCTCGTAATCCTCCAAAGAAGCTGCTGCCTGTGATCGCTGCAAACAGCTGGAACATGTTGTGTATGTGTGTGTGTGTGTGTTTGTGTGTGTGTGTGTGTGTGGGGGGGGGGGGGTTACTTGCACTCACATTCCTGCGGTCAGCAGGGAGTTTGTCCAGCATTACTGTGTCTGCATTGCTGTGTTTGAGCATGTGTGTGTGTGTGTGTGTAGGCTGGACCTTCACCAGCGGGGATGATGACTGAGACAGTCTTCCTTTGTTGGATCTTTTGCAAGTCAGTGAATATTAATACTTGAATACAGTTAGCAGTTGCTTCCTTAGGCGGTGCAGTGGCGTTGGTTCAAATGGAGATTTGTTTCTTGGCGATGATTATTGACAGAGAGTCTCTTTTCTGAAGACCAATGCGACACCTAAATTAAAGCATGTTAGTTTTATTAGAATCTAAAATAAGCATGTCAGGGCGCATTCACACCAGCCCTGTTTGATCCGGACCAGAGTTCACTTCACAACTCTGAACCCTGATCCGGATCAAACATGTCAACACGGGTCCTTTTGAATAGTCTCGGTTCACTTGCAGATGAACTGTCAGTGGACTTTCCTGCGGACGGAGGGAGAAGATGTGACCGAGAGCGCAGTGCATTCTGGGTAGTAAACAAACAACGCTAACTGCGCAAATCAAGAAGAAGCAGATGCAGGAAAAAAAAGTTGGAAAATATTTGGCCGGCAGACGTGGAGTAGTGAGGAAGAAGTAGTGAGGAAGACTCTCATTGATATCTGGTCTGAAGACTTTATATCACGGTTGTTTGTGGCTACCCTTTAGCCACAAGCTAACTAGCCTAGCCACCACGGGCTAAAGTGGCGGGATTTCCTATATCGGTCCGGACCAATCAATGAGCCGTGTTTCTTCTTTACCTCCTCTCTGGTCGGTGTTTGTTTCGGGTGACGGCGCCCCCAAACCAGCAGCTGGTGTAACTGAAGGTGTGATCAAGAAAAAAGACGATTGACAAACTGAAACTTTATCAACTCTCACGTCCTAATTAAATCAGATACGAGTGAAAAACGACCAGAAGGCCCGGTGTCCCCACACTGGACCAAACACACTACAGCTGTAAGCCGTTCATATTTCTCCCAGTTTTCTGTTTTTTTTTATTTTTTATTATACGGTCTCGCATGTGACGTGAGCACCGTGATGTGAACTCTCCAGATTAAAATCATCCCGGTTTCATCGATTTATCTTCACGCTGAACATGAAAGAACAAACTGTCAATCTGATCAGAACATTGTGTGTGTGTGTGTGTGTGTGTGTGTGTGTGTGTGTGTGTGTGTGTGTGTGTGTGTGTGTGTGTGTGTGTGTGTGTGTGTGTGTGTGTGTGTGTGTGTGTGTGTTGCTGGTGGTTGGCAGTCGTGCCCATGTGGTTCGGTGCCATCTGGAAAAGCTTTTGCACGCTTTGACCGTAAACTGAAGAGGCTTTGTGCTCACATGGAGCCGTAAAGAGAAAACAAGTCACAGGAAAACAGTCATGGCAAAAAAAATAAAAAGAAAAAAGAAAGAAAGAAAGAAAGAAAGAAACGCCCCCGAGTCTCCGGGATAATCAGGTGATTGTTGGGTCAGCTAATGTTATGCTAACTTTGAGGGAAAATCGCAGCAAACTGATTTAAATAGTGAATCCAGTGTCGGGGTGGTTAAAAGCCACAGTTTGACAAGAAAGCTGGAAAAGTTTCTGCAACGAGTAATAATGAGAACAGACAGTTTCAATTATCTGACTTTTTTTCTGTTGCGGCTTCCGTCTTGGACCTTTTTTTGAATTTTCAAATCTTTAAGCCCTTAAGTTCCTGTTTCCCATGTTTCTGCACTTTGGGAACAAAACAGGGTTTTGATTGAAAGAGGTTTCTGGAGAAAACTTCGTCCTCGCTCCACAACCCATCCCGAGCTTTTTCCTTAAACATTGACAACACAAGAAAGAGGCGCTATTTGTTTTATTCGATGACGGCGGCAGCAGGAAGCTGGAGAGGTCGGCTCGTTCAGCGGAGAGAGAAATCGGACAGTTTTATTTAAGTTTCTGAAACCTGTGTCTGCTGAAGCCGATGTGATCCAAATGAAGTCGGACTTGAAGTCAGTTTTGTCTGTTTCCGTCATTCAATGTTTTGTAAAGACTGAAGAGTCTCTGAGGGGTTGGAAGTAGCGAGGAGAGGCCTGATGGTCTGATCCCGGGTCAGGGTGGGGTCAGCTTGACTCGTTCGTGCCGCTCGAGGAGCCGGGACGGAGCGCAGCGAGGACAATGAGCCGTGGGAACGGACAGCGCCACGCGGGCCGGCTGCCGCCGATGCGTTCGGGGACTCGTCCCGAGAGAGAGGAACTGACAGTGACTGTGGGAAACGTTTCAGGAATCCGTCCGCACAATCTTGGTTTTCTGTTTTGTTTCCTCTGAGTTGACGTGTGCTTTCTTAGTCCAAAAGTGTGTGTGTGTGTGTGTGTGTGTGTGTGTGTGTGTGTGTGTGTGTGTGTGTGTGTGTGTGTGTGTGTGTGTGTGTGTGTGTGTGTGTGTGTGTGTGTGTAAGCTCTTCGATGTGTCAATGCAAAAAACCCTAGAATTTCTACTTCCTCTTTAGCTTCTTACCTGCAAATGAAACTCAGAGTTCATCAGATTCAACAAACAGTTTGTGTCTCTGACAATAACTTCAATAATTAACTGGTAGCAAACAACTGGAAACCTCCCTGGTAACCTTGAAAGGTTTTTATTTTTACTTTTTTTGGGGTTAGGGGGTGTGGGGGGGGTGGGGGTGGGGGTTGGGGTTGGGGGGGTCACGATTTGAATCTGTTGTTTAATTTTGATCCGTGTCTCTGACAAATCACATTAGTCACGGATCTGTTGACTTTGTCGTCCCACTTATTGGAGTCTGTCTGTTCCACTAACCCTTTAATGGCTCCCAAAGATGAAAAAGAAAAATCTAAGACAGTATCCTCGACATTGTCACTGTTAAAAGTTCATTTACACAAATATTGTATGAGTAATATTTTGAATCCCGATATTTCTGTGTTTCTTGAACCAAAGTGTACTCATATCAAATTAAAGTTTTCTATGGAGTTTAAAATGAAATCGTTTGTGCAATTAGAAGAAACAGATGGTTGAAGCTCCAGTTTCTCTCTTTGTAAAAATCCACCTCCATATGCCCGAAACCAAACTTTAAAAACAAACAAAAAAAAAAGTGCTTTACAAGACAAATGTCCTTCAATAAACCTTAAAACAAAAAGAGATAAACAGAGACGTTCAGAAAAAAACCTGTCGCTCTGCTCTTCACTAGTCCTGACTACCACGCTCTCAGAAACATTTAAACAACAACATTTCTGAAAAGTTTCATGTTTACATTTTGGAAATTGTGTTTGTTTACACAGAAAGATAATCGATGTAGTTTTCATGTCGGGCCACTAGTGGGTGCTGTTATTTGTTTTTGTAATGAAACCACACACACATGCACGCAGACAACAATCCACGCTAGAGGACAGACCACCAAGATGGATTGTTATTACGGTGACTGTCAAAATAAAAGTACCAAGTCCCAGGAGAATATGGCCTGGGAAACAGGAAACATTGTTCTTTTTGTCCGTCTACTGAGCATGTGCAGAAGAACACGGTAGCAGCATTTCAGAAAAGCTGTGTTTTTCACGAACACGGAGTTGGAGCTTTGTCCAAAGGTTCCACGTTGGGAGACGTTTTCCAACAGTTCCGGTCGGCGTGTGATTGGACTCCCAAAACCATGGCTTTAGGCGGCGAGCCGTCCAGACGTCAATTGGACGGTCAATTTTCAGAAAAGACTGCCGAAAAAATAGCCGACGTGTTACTCAAAGCGTCTAAAATATGTTTATAACGGCCGTCACTACTTACTAATTTTGCCTGAATTCATCTTTATTCGCCGAAATATAGCGAATTATTGACTCGTGTGCACAACGAACGACTGACTTCCCGTTTTGTATTACGCCCAGTAACGAGCAACGTGATTGGTCAATTGATACCATGTGGTCTCTACCTTTTGAAAGGTGGCTTCTGATTGGATCGTAATTCTCTGACTCATCCTGATGCTGAAGCAGAGAGGAGGAACTTCCTTTCCAAGATGCTGAGGAATAATATCTGCAGAATCCACACAGGTGGTTTTAATCATATGGACCTATGATCTATCTAATTTTTAATTTCCAATATGAAATGAGAAAAGGAAATAAATTACAGCAATGCAAGGCATTTTTTTCCCAACAGTTTTTATGTCGTATACAGCAAAAACAATTCCATTAATCAATTTTTGGTGTAAAGCAGGTAAATCTAAATTTAGAGAGTCAAGTTCTATAAGTAGAATAAGAGTAACTCTAATTAAATAAACAGCCAAATGCCTGTTTTTGGTTTCAGACACTGAAAAAACTTAAAGTTGTTTTTTTTTGTAGTGTTAAAAATGACAGCCGCTGCACTTTTTGGACATCCGATCCACCGTACATAATGTTGGCACCGTGACAATGAGTGTGGGAAACTTTAAACTCTGAGAATATTTGTTTTTTAAACCTAGATAAACACATTCAGGTTATATGTGGAATAACTTAAATTCCCCGGGGAAATAACTTTTGCTATTTTGCTCATATCTTTAAATACAAGGTGTGAAACTACACAGCAGGGGGTCTTTATAAGACGAGGAGATAAATATAATGATATTGGGAAAATCTTGATATCTTGAAATTTTAATATTCATCATTGAAATGTATTTAAAAAAAAACAAAACTAAAGTGACCCTGTGTAAAAGTCTTTGTTTTGGTCCCTGTAAGGATTTCTAATTTATCGTTTTTTGCGCATGATATTCATATTGTTTGTATCCTGCTGGTATTTGCATCCGTCCGTTTTCTCCCTCTTATCTGTTCCCGGGTGGAGGAGGTGTCAGTCTGAGCACCGTCACCTAAGAACCTTCCTGCGGGTGGTGAGCCCACGGGAAGGTGGCGCCCGGCGAGGGACAATGAACCCTCTACCTAGAGATTGTGAGTCTCATGCTCTACCAGCTGAGCGAGCCGGGGAACTGGTATTTGCATTTCGTCCTTATACTCATTCAGCAACACGTGCGATTATGTAATGAGAGGATGTTCAAACACGGATCTGTCTCCGAGCTTTTGAATGGAGGGGAGAAGTGGAAGAGGGGAAGGGGAGCGGGGGGGGGGGGGGGGGGGGGGGGGGGGGGGGGGGCTCTGAAACAAGGAGCTCTTTATGAATGACCGACTGTTTTCACGGTGACTCATCGCACTTCACAGTCCCGTCTCTGGCCGGAGGAAGAGGAGGAGGAGGAGGAGGAGGAGGAGGAGGAGGAGGAGGAGGTCTACTGAATGACATGTTGCATTCGCAGGATGTCAGGAATGTCATGTTTGGGATGTTTGGAGTATTTTCTTCCAGCATTCAAATGCAGATTTTGCGAGTTTTATTGTTTAGATTCTTGTTTTTGCTGTGGATCGATTGGCCGGCGCTTCGAGTCCCAGCAAGAACAAAAGGCTACGATGGAGTTGGGAGACGTCCACAAAGTCAAAGGATCATAACAGAGATGATTTCACAGAATAAAGTCAACTCAAACAACAAAATTTTGTGGCTCCCGTTTCTCCCTAAAGTCCAAACGTAGCCTCCATCCTGTCCCCCATCCAGCCTCAGTCCTCGCCGCTTCCCTCTGACCTCGACCCCTGAAACCAGAAGCTCTCTGATGTTTAATACTCATTAAACTTCTTTCACAGCAATGCGCTGCACTTCAGTGTCCTCCACCATGTAAGGGGGAAGCGATTAAATGCCAAAAACCCAGATTCATGCTCGATACGCAACCGATACGCGACTGATGCTACCTCCTTAAAAGCTTTTATTTTGAAAATATACATTTAAAATTCCGTTAATCTGCATTTGATTTTAAATTCTTCACTTCCGTCATTGCTTCTAAGTTTTTTCATACATCGTTAAGTCGCTGTTTTTATTCTATTTGAATTCACAATTTGCTCTTTATCTGTTGCTCCCCTGCAACCGATCAAACTTTACTTGTTTTATGGCAATGAGAATAAAGTTTTTTGATTTGTGAAGTTTTCTTTAAGGCCTGCTCATACGCCGTCCTGGCGGAAAAAAAACGGTCCGTGGTTGAAGACCTCTGTGTGTGTGTACTCCGTGCAGTATCACACTGGTAATAGTAGAAAATTGTCCAATTTCCTTTAATTGTTTAAAAGAATGAGTCGCTGGCAGTGATGTGGTATTGTTGAGTGTCTGCGTCGGCTGACATTTACACACTTTTCCTGAATGGGTGAATGTGATTAACAGCGTTCTGGGAGCTGCTCAAGTTCGATATGAATTAAATCCAATCGCACAGGTTACATGAAAGCCGAAATACAATTAAAAAAACTACAAATCCTTGTTATTTAAATCAACACTACACGTGACTAATGACTTTTACTTTTGACTAACATCACAGCTCAGTTCAAATCCCTCCTGGACTCAACTTTCTGTCTCTCCTCAGATTCCCGGAGTTTCCTGGACAGCATCAGCCACTCTGGCGGCTCCGCAGACGGAGACCTGTTCAGGTCGGACGTGTCCGTCACTCCTGCCTCGTGTCAGAGGGCGTTTGGCTCCATGTGCTCGGTGTCGTCAGACAGTCCGCTGCCTCACACAGACAGGTATGTAGGAGCGCCGTGACGACACGGTGACGCCCCCATCGGCCTCGTCGGTTGACGTGTTGACGTGAAATGTTGCTTCCCTTTCAACATTTGAGAGTAAGACAAACTTCTAGAAGTTCAGATAGCAACATTTTATTATTATTATTATTATTATTATTATTATTATTATTATTATTCGATTTAAAACATCCAAAACTGATTTGACACAATTAGCAGAATATAATAGTTAGAGTGAGATTGTGCAAATTTCCATTGACAAAATTCAAAAGGTAAAATGCAGATTTTTAATTAGAATAAAGTGCAATAAAATTTCAAGGCGTATTCTTTAACTGTAAAAACTGTAAAAACACGAACACTGATTTATCGATCCTGGAAGCGTAATAAAGAAGGGAAATGATTTAAGGATACCAGTTTGGACATTTTAGTTTCTGTTTGAAGGTTGTTCCACTGATGAAGGAGGTTTGCAGGTTGAAATCTCTTCTTTCTCTTTCTTCACCCCCCCGCAGCTCAACTCCTCCGTCTGTGTGGCACGAGCGAACGCCAAACTCCATGACTCCCACCTCCGTGACCTCCCTCTACCCTCAGCCCTCACCCCCTCTCTCCCTCAGCGCCCCCAATGCCCACAGCTCTCCCCGGGGGCCCCTGAGGGGCCTGGGTGGGAGCCCGACGGGGGTCCGCCGACAGACGACGGACAGCACAGACCTGTGCTCGTTGTTGCTGGGGAACGGCGGCCTGGAGCACAGCCTGCTGGAGGCCATGGAGGGCCTCGGCGGCCTGAACCTCGGGGTGGACGGGGGCCTCGCTCCGCTCCTGCCCGAGAAGAGGCGAGGGGGCGAGGGGGCGGAGCTGGGCTCCCGCTCCCCGTCCCTGAGCGGGTTTTCCAGCCCTTACAGTGGCAGCAGCTTCAGCATCCCCTTCTCATCCTCCATGAGCCCCGACCCCCTCAGGGGACTCAGCGGGACCCCGTCAACTGGTGCAGGTACGATGTCCAACACAATCTTGGTGCCACGTTTAATCTTCTTGTTGTTTTTTTTTAAGAGTTAACTCGATATGAACGGCTCAACTGTTGCTTTAGTTTGCAGTTAAGAACAGGAACTCAATGATAAAGCATTAATTAGAAATAGTTACAGAGCAGGCGGCTGAGGGTTTTCAAATTAAATCGCACAACTTTCATTGCATTTTGGTGTCTGTTTACACGTTTACACGTGTCGGGGTCGGGGGTCGGGAGTCGGGGGTCGGGGGTCGGGGTCGGGAGTCGGGGGTCGGGGCTCACTAAAAACGTGAATTTTTATTAACAATTCAACTTTGTCCGTCCCTGTGCTCCCTTTGTTAAAGGGGTCATATTATGAAAAATTCACTTTCTAATGGTTTCCCAACAGTAATAATCATAATCATCATGTGGGCGGAGCCAGTCCAGCTCACACAGACACAGCAGATTCTGAATGCAGCTCCTATGATTCAATATTCAAATGGAGGAAAAGCAATGAACTTTGAATACAAAGGTTTTTGGTCCAACAAGACCATGTCAAAGTGTTGAAAAGTTGTATAGTATGACCCCTTTAGTGTTTATAGCAGATTGTTCTCAAAGCACACATTTGTGTGGTTTCATTATAAAAGCATACAGCAGCACCCGCTAGTGGCCCAATGAGGTGGTTTTACAAATCTAGAGTTTATTTTAGTAGATAAATGTTGCCCAAAAAACCCTTATAAATATTATGAGAATGCTTCGATAACAGTTTCATCTAAGTTTGAGCCGCCGTATCGCATGTTTGTACAAACAAGCACATCAGTTGTCTTTTGTTTTGATGAAATTATCCAAGCGGCTCCACGCTGCTCTCGTTTGGCCCACATCCAGACTCAGACCTAACGACTGGCTTCCATCTGTGTCTCGCAGACTTTGGCAATAAGCACGACACTGTGAAGTTTGTTCAGGACACGTCCAGATTCTGGTACAAGCCCGACATTTCCAGAGACCAAGGTAAATATTGGTACTGGGCCCGCGGAGAGCCTGACGGCCGCTCGCGAGGCCGGTGACACGCCAAAGGCTTCCGTCCGTACACAGTGCGCCGCCATCGTTCTAACTTTAGTTCCCCTCTGCTCCCGGGCAGCCATCGCCGTGCTGAAGGACAAAGAGCCGGGCTCGTTCATCGTCAGGGACAGTCACTCGTTCCGGGGAGCGTACGGGTTGGCCATGAAGGTGGCCACGCCTCCTCCGTCCGTGTTGCAGCAGAGTAAAAAAGGTGGGTGGGATTCACTTCACTGATTGTATCGCGTCTGATTTGTACCTGAACTCGCCAAACTTGTCCCCGCAGTGGGAGATTTGTCCAACGAGCTGGTGAGACACTTCCTGATCGAGTGCACGCAGAAAGGGGTTCGTCTCAAAGGATGCCCCAACGAGCCCTACTTTGGTGAGGAAAACCACGCGCAGCTGCTCCCCGTGTCGGAGTATCTCCTGATATTCTTGTAGTTTCAGGCCTCAGCCACTTCTCACCAATAGAATATGGAGTTGTAGCAGAAAGAAAGTCCATGTTGTTGGAACTGTGCAGCACGTGAGCTGTTCACTTCTATAAAGTCAACTGTTAACAGTTCACCAGAGGCTACAACACCCTGACCCAGGGTTTTAATGTATTTCCTCTGGCGCCCTCTACTGGTCGGTATTATGAGTTACAACGGACAACTTCAGTGTCTCGTGTTGGATTTTGAATTGTTGTAACTGTGATAAAAGTAGAGTTTAAGTGAGTTTTGTTTATTTTTAATGGGAAGAAAAATGTGTCCCTGCTGTCTCTCTCTGTCCTGCTTACTTTTAGCTTCACGTGAAGCTGCTGCCTCCAGTCAGGAGCAGCTCTCTTTCCTGGAGGAGGTCTTCTCATTATCTCTATTAGGCCACGTTTACACGTAAAAACAGATATTCCCCCTCTACGTTTACAAAAAAAAAAAGAAAAATCATCATTGACACGGTCCTGCATATACACCTGGCTCAGAGCTACTATGAGCATGCCAGGCCTGTAGGGGGCAGTGTAACGAGAGGCCATGATAGCCAATCAGAATCCTGGAAAAAACTAAAAACGACTTTACGAATTGTGACGTAAATCTCCGCCTACCCCCCCATCAAATGCAAACAGAGTTTTCAGGAATCCTCATTTTATGTGTAAACACAGAGAAATATCTGTAAATACCCGGGTACGTGTAAATGCGGCCTTAGTCTTTCTGCACCGAACTTAAAAGGGAGCAGACAAGTTGAACGAATAACTAGTCATGTTTCATTCATTCCTTCTCATTATATGTTGCGCATATTTATGTTCAGTGGCAGTAACAGTTTTACTGCTTTAGAGAAGGATCTGTTTTTGAGTCTGTTAGTAAAGTAACCCCATTACTTAAAAAATAAATAAATAATAATTTAAAGTAATTTATACAGGTTTGCATCAAGGCAGGAAATCTGAACCAGTAAAATTCCTTCTTTGAGGTCAACAGTCCCGACCACGACACAAACTTCCTTAAATAAACGGCGATAAATACTGTGTATATTTTAGATTACACAGTGACCCGTGTTGCTTGAGGTCTCGCTGGCTGGTACTTAATTCTTGTGTCTCCTGGATCTTCAGTCTTTGTTGTTGTAAAATGTTGACGATCCGTCATTGTTCTGGCGACAGGAAGTCTCACGGCTCTGGTGTGCCAGCACTCCATCACTCCTCTGGCTCTGCCCTGTAAACTCATCCTCCCCGACCGAGGTAAACGCTGCTCACCTCCTTATTCTATGTATGTATGCATTTCATACATTTCTGGCAAAATAACGTGGCGTCGGCGAAGGACTGCGCTCTACCGAGCGTAGCTCTGGTTATTCTATATTTGTCATGTGAAAGCAATAGTGCTCACGAACCGCAGTGACCGTTGATCATATTTATGTTTACAGATTTGAAGTGAACTCGTACAAAAAACAATAATTACACATTAATTACTCATTTTTTTCATTGAAATGTTTGTTTCAATCACGCGGCTGCACATGCACATGACTTTTACTTAAAAATAAATGCACACACGCAGAAGCCTGCAGCAGTACTGTAGTACTACTGGCCGGCAGCGTGCTGTAGCGTGTCTACTATGTGTACATGTATATGAGTGATGCGTCGATTCCATTGAAATTGAAGTGAAGTAGACTCATTCTGCCCGGCAGACCCAGTGGAGGAGTTGAATAACTCACCTGCACAGACGGCCACAAACTCAGCAGCTGAACTCCTCAAACAGGGAGCAGGTAATTATTGTTATTGTTTTTTTTTTTTTATGTATTTACCTGCTTTCTGAACGAATGGAGCGGATTTATACGAGGGAGCCAGACTGAACACTTCTAGCAGGGAAGCTTCGTTCTAACAGTTTTCGTTTCGCTGCTTCCAGCCTGCAACGTGTGGTTCCTGGGCTCCGTGGAGCTGGAGTCTCTCACGGGACATCAGGCGGTGCAGAAGGCCGCCACGCAGACGCTCTCCATGGACCCGCCGCCCTCCTCCACCGTGGTGCACTTCAAGGTCTCCGCCCAGGGCATCACGCTCACCGACAACCAGAGGAAGTGAGTGCCGTCCACACGCCGCCTCGCACGCACACAGGTTCGCCGCCGCACGTACGGAAAAGGTACCGTATGGGGTACGGCGTTCGGTTTTTTTTCCCCCCGAAAGGAGGTGTGAATGTCTCACGGTTGCTCTTGTGCTCTCTTGCTAAAGACGCTGATAGTTTCGGGTAAGAGAGGCGCGACATGGATTAATGAAGTGAATCGGTGAAACGTGGGAAACGAGTTGACGCGGTTTGTGCTTGAATCTGCAGGTTGTTCTTCAGGAGACACTACGCTGTCAACACGGTGATATTCTGCTCTCTGGACCCGCAAGGGAGGAAGTGAGTCCTGCTGTGCTGAAGGGTTGGAGTGGCGCTTTGCTTCATATCCACCCCGAGGGAAATCACTGAGTCAGCACTCTTTGGATGTTGTCGTCTTCTTCTTCTTCTTCTTCTTCTTCTTCTTCTTCTTCTTCTTCTTCTTCTTCTTCTTCTTCTTCTTCTTCTTCTGGGTTTAACAGCAGTTTGCATCCATGAATGTTGCATTACCGCCATCTGCTGGTTCTATCACTCTATGTTAGTTCCCACTGCTCTATAAGAAAGAAAGAAAGAAAGACAGAAAGAAAGAAAGAAAGAAAGAAAGACAGACAGACAGACAGACAGACAGACAGACAGACAGACAGACAGACAGACAGACAGACAGACAGACAGACAGAAAGAAAGAAAGAAAGAAAGAAAGAAAGAAAGAAAGAAAGAAAGAAAGAAAGAAAGAAAGAAAGAAAGAAAGAAAAGCCTAATTGGATGTCTCTTGTCCAATCAGCACTCATTGGATGTTTTCTTCTTCTTCAGCTTCTTCTTCTTCTTTTTCCCTTTTTCTTCTTCTTCTTCTTCTGGGTTTAACGAAAGAAAGAAAGAAAGAAAGGAAGAAGAAGAAGAAGAAGAAGAAGAAAAGCCTCATTGAATGTCTCTTATCCAATTCCTGCATGTGGAACACTTTATGTCTTTCCTCCAATCAGCATTAAGAAGGTTGAGTACTTACAGTACTCATCGGACTGAACTGGTACTTAATAATTGCATCAATAAATTAATTTTATTTAAAGTAAAAGAAAGAAAACCACGTTGAAATCTGCCTATTTAAGTATGGAATCTCAGCTGGAGCTAGAAATTGACACGGCGTTACAGAAAGTCACTAAATGACACGACATCAGACAGAAACATCGCTGACGAAGACACGATCTTCTTTCTGTTACGACGCGGAGTGAAGAGGTCCTAACATGTTGTTGTGTCTCTAACAGGTGGACGAGAGACAGCGGCTCCACTGCAAAGTAAGTCCCATTAAAAAAAAAGAAAAAAAAACAAAGGCTTTGACATGAATGTTGTCAATATATGAAAACGTTGCGGCGCCACAGTCTTTATTGATCCTTTCAGATGGCGAGGTTCTGAACAGTATGGACTGACTGAACTGTCATCAAATGTGTTTTAAAGGACATATTTGGCCGTTTAGATAAATATTAGAAATAGAGCATTGGATTGTGTTTAAAACAGATCATATTTCATTTGATTTCACTTCTTTTCATCTGATTTTTTTGTTTTATTTCAGACGTGCTCACGATCAATATCAAGTGCACAGTGTCACACCAGATAACCTGATAGCGTGTCTGAAAAGGAGCGGGAAGAAGTACAACTTATTATTAAATCCCAACTTCTCACTATAAATAATATATAACTTTCTTTAGCTTCCACTTATTTAATATTCAATTCACTTAAACATCGTAGAAGTATGATATTAACACAAATGATATCATGAAAAGTTATCGGTAAATTACACATTCAAAATAAATTATTGATATGTATTATAGAATAAATATAATAAAGTGGTTTGACCATACTTCATAAATAGGAATAAAACAAAGACCAACAATTCATTGCAAATCATATCACTACTACAATAGTCTAAATGTACCTGATATTATGCAGCGCTGGCTCATACCATCATTCATAACCTCAGATTTATCCAGTAATCTTAATATGCCAGTTATCGGAATGTTGAACCTTTTTATATATTAAGAAACTTACTCTATAGACTTGTTGGTGTTATTAATCCACCACTGGCCTCTCCTGCCAGAAGGACATGTATTCTTCACACTTTTAATTCCATCGTAAATAAAAGGCATTATTGTGTCTCACAATGTATTTTTACAGCATTTGCTGAAACATCCGCATTATCTGTGCCCTTGTCAATCCCTCCAGGATTTTTGGATTTGTTGCCAGAAAGTCTCAGAGTGACACTGAAAACATGTGCCACCTCTTCGCCGAGCACGACCCCGAGCAGCCGGCCAGCGCCATCGTCAACTTCGTCTCCAAGGTGATGATCGGGTCGCACAAAAAGTGAGGAAGAAAGAGCCAAAAAAAAAAAAAGGATTCAACCCAGACTTTTCATTTTAACCCTCCTAAAACATCTCCACGAACATGAAACGAACCCACAGAAGAGGAAAGGAAAAAGAAAAACAACCTCTACTTTCCCTGTTGGCCCTTCATGCTGATTGTTTTGTGTGGGCTTGCACTTCCTCAGACGGCCACCAGAGGGAGCTCAGACCGTTTCTGGAGCGAAGAAGCCGCTTTTCCCACAGATAATCCAGGATGAAAATAAGTTTATGTCACATTTGTTTCGTTTGTATCTCTAATCTCACTCTCAGATTGCTCCTCTCTGGTGGCTAAACCGGTCTGATTAAAAAAACAAAACAAAACAAAAAAACACGTGAACGTTAGATATTCTACACACAAACATATATCTGTAACTTACAAGTTTCAACAGGAAGCAGTTTTTTTTGTCTGCAACTCTGTTAATATAAGTTTTTAACAGCAACCTTGTGCGAAATTCTACAACATGAAGCCCATATCCTGGCTACTTAAAGATGGATTTACTGTGTTTATATATTGCTCAAGATATTTATCCCTTTTTACAGATGTGTAAAAGTCTTTCTTTATCTTGTCGTGTATTTTTGTATATTAACACACAACTGTACATTACGGCTAAAGGAAATCAT
Source organism: Lipophrys pholis (assembly GCF_963383615.2). Taxonomy (NCBI): domain Eukaryota; kingdom Metazoa; phylum Chordata; class Actinopteri; order Blenniiformes; family Blenniidae; genus Lipophrys; species Lipophrys pholis. The sequence continues at coordinate 3,369,798 of NC_137640.1, read as the reverse complement.
GACGCACGCTGGTATGGAATTATGATGCGGTTTTCTGCATAATCGGCCCGTGTATACATGTTGTATCACTAATATAGTTGTTAATATGTATCTTCAATACAGATTTGTGTACAGTTATGCAGCCCTGCTTCCCTCTTTCATTGACTAAATTAGACGCTGTGACTCTTCATATTTTGTTTATTTTGCAGTGGTTGTTGCTCGTTTAGCACAAATTTACTACATTTATAGGTTTTCAGCGTTTATGTGAATGTTTTTGTTTGGAAAACATCCGCTCAACATTCAGGGGGTTTTTGTCGGTACCTTAAAATGATCACTCTGGTGTCATCTATGTGACTAAGAACTGATCACACATGAGAATTTGATTGAATTTGATGCAGTTTTCTTCACAACATACTTTTATTTCATATCGTGTTGCAGTTTTCTTGATTCAAAAGGCCATTGATTATTTCTTGCCCAAGTCAAAACCACATTTTAAGTGGATTCTGCACAAGTTTTCATGGTAAATTCAACTTTGAACATCTGCTACAGACATTTGAACTTACTGCTGAAGTTCTCAGTGATTATCGATAAAGAGACACAGAGCAATGTTTTTTCTGCTTCAGGGTCGGTTTTGAATTTTCTAAGAAGCATAAACAGTCTAAAAGTTGCGGTTATGAGAGGCACTGATGGAAATCCTGTCAGCATAGACGGAAAAGAGCAGCTAAACACAATCCAAGGCGACCTGGTGGGATTACCACATCGGCTTTAACCCTTTAAGACCTAAGTTTTCACGTTGGGACTTTTTGGAAAGTGTAAAATTACAACGTATTTCTCAACTTACTGTATATATTCTCACTGGACGTCTGCAAAATTCCTCTACTTACCCTAATGTTCTTTTCCCGTCCTAATAAAAATGTTAGCATCCTGGAAATATATTGTTTTTAATCAGAAAAGTCAAGCCCTCTGGAGCTGTTCCTAACTCACTAAAAAAAAACAAGCCGAAAGCAAAGATGTCTGGTAACCTGTTGTCGAAGGCTCAAACACTCGCTGACGAAGACCATTCAAAGAGCTCGTCGGTCACTGGGGGCAGATTGAAGTGCAGTTGCAGGAAGTAACAGGTGGTACTGTGGTATTACTCATAAATAACTATTAACAATTAAAGCCCCGTTTACACCACAACGTTTTACGTGACAACACCTAATCCATCAAAAAAAAAAAAAAAAGGAGTGTGTTTACGCTGCAGCAGCAGACACAGAGACAGCGATGCAGTTAGTATGCCGGGCCACGTGAGGGCGCCGTTGCTTGATTTTGTAATTAAAACACAGACATGTGCGCAGAGAAGAAAACACTTCCAACGTGAAGAAAATGGAGAGAACCTGACATCCGTATGGACTGATGACGCATCGGATGCTATCAGGGGTGAGTCTCAACTATTAAACTACTGATATGGACGATAAAACTAGAGTATGGACCGGAAGTAAAACCACTACGGGTCCGCCATGTTTGTTTACAAGTGGATGAGCAGAAGGAAGGAGAGGGAGGGGGAGAGGTGTGCGCACGCGCAGTAAGAGGCACCGGAGCCTTATCAATCTCAGCAGGAGGGACTAGCGACCGTGAAAGACTCTTTCCACCTTGGGAGCCGGGATGAAAACTTTGCGGATACAGTGGATCAGAACACCGGTGTCATGTAAACGGACCCTAGACGTTAAAGAAGTCATCACTTTATATTCTCACATATCAAGCCTCACTTAAATCATCTTTAAATCAATTCTTAGAATTGATGAGGTAACAAAGAATCACACACAGAGCTCGTTCTGTTCAGTGGACCTTGATCGGCTGCAGGAACTAATAATCATAGATACCGTAGCATCGTGTGTTGGCGGTCCTCTGCTCAGACATGGAAAATATAAAATAAACAAACGATTGTGTCGCCATCGCAAACATCCACAATGGAGATTTAAGATTAAATACGGGTGTCACATGGGGGTTCAATGTTTATACGACTATGTATTATCTGAGCATGTGCAGAACAACTATTTACTGTGGTCGCGGTCCGCATGCACAGTCGCAGCATTTCTGCTGTCGAATAAGAGACGGAGTCCGAACGTTTTAGTTTGTTTTTTTCAGAAAGTGTCGTTTTTGGCTGTCTCCAGGGCGACGGAGCTCAAGTGTTTATAACTGGTTTCATTCCATGCTTGAGACTAAAGGTCCGTTTTGAAACGCGACCAAAGTGGAATTTGTTTTTACTGTGAAACGGCGTTCCCCCTGAACCCCCCTGTAGAGCTCTCTGGCGCCACCTCGAGGTCAGCCGCCTCACACAGCCATCGTTTTACTTATCAACACTTTTAACAAACTTGTTATTTGTCTAATAGTGAACTAGGCTGCAGTGAAAACAAAGAATATGAAAATAGAGGCGTTAAAAAAAAAAAAAGGACCAACAACAGATTGTTGTACTTTTGGGTGAACTGGTGCTTCTTCCAGTGTTCTCCATGTAATGGGCACACGTGCCAATAGAGGGCAGCGAGTAGCCACTAAATTCGCCCATGTGTCCAAAACTTTAAAATATTTGGAGTGTGTGTGTGTGTGTGTGTGTGTGTGTGTGTGTGTGTGTGTGTGTGTGTGTGTGTGTGTGTGTGTGTGTGTGACATGAGAAATAAAAGAGTGGTTTAAAAGCCTGATGAGTCTCCAGGTGCCGGGCAGATGGACTGATGGCCGTCTGTCTCCGGCCGCAGCGTCTCACTGTGGCGGCCAGATCATCAGATACGGCGCCTGAATGGAGGCTCTATTCACGTCTCCTGGTCTCTGTGGGGAGCGCCGAGGAACTGGAAGTGGGACAGAGACGTGGGGACACATCTCCGTCCTGCCCAGCCGGGAGGGTAGGGGGGATGCAGTAATGGTGTGTGTGTGTGTGTGTGTGTGTGTGTGTGTGTGTGTGTGTGTGTGTGTGTGTGTGTGTGTGTCTGCATGGGGGCTGGGGGTGGCTGTCGGTGGCGGATGACCTCACCATTACGGGAAACTTTCCCACAGCCTGCACACAAAGAAGGCCGTCAAAAGGTAAAAAGGATGAGAAAGAATAGAAATTTAACACAGTGTATAAAAAAAAAAAAAAGAGGAGAGGAGAGGGAGAGTCGTGCGGAAGAGGGGTTTTTTTTTTTCGGAGGGGGAGTCGTGTTCCCTTTTCACCGATTCACAGATTCTTCGGTTGATAGAGAGACTCTGCTCTGCCTTGCTCTCAGGAGCAACCTTCAGCCCTCTTTGCTGAGTCACATGCCGCCATTTTTCCTCCTCCCCCCCCCCCTTCCAGGACAGACCTTTGATTGCACTTCCGGTCAGGTGGCACAGGTGGTTTTCACAGCCGCCGCCGCCGCCGCCGTTCCTGCTGGACGAGACACATTCCTGGCATTGCTCACTGTGAATGGTATTTGGAAACTTGAAGGCCAGGCTTCCGTTCAGGAATGCCTCGCTCACAGTCTCTCGCTCAGCCGCTGATCCCCGGCCGCCTCTCACTTTATTTGAGTTAGCTATTTAAAGCACACACACACATACACACACACACACACACACACACACACACACACACACACACTGCTATTTTTAATTTGCTTGCGCTTGACGGAGGCAGCCTGTGAGGCTGACGAAGAAAATCCAAGAACTTTCTGTTTATTTGTCTTCTGACGATTTTATTAATCGGAATCGTCACACGGCACTCATAGACCAAGTCTATTTTAGTAGGAGGAAGATGCTCTATAATCTGGATGTTATCTGACATCAGTTAATGGGGGGAAGATGCTATTTCTTCTAGTTTTCTGATGTAAGCCCTTTTTTTTTTTTGTTTTACCAAAAGCAACAGCCGAGATAAACTGCCGCCATGCAGACTGCAGACAGCGCATAGGAACGGAAGGCTAACCTCCATTAAATGCTGCTGATGCTAACGTGCTGTGATTGTTGGTTTAGGCTAATGCTAAATAGGGGATATCTAGAGGAATGAGTTCAAGATTACTGAGACGCGTCGTCCCTGTTGGTAAACTGGAGTTTTAGTCGAATAGTAGCAGCTTTGAATTATGCTATTGCTAAAGTTGACACGGTGAGACACGGCCCACACGCCACCAACAGAAGCTGTGGATGCGTGCTAATGCTAACGCTACCGTACAGTTTGATCTGTTTCACAAGCTGCGGTTCAAACGGTTCAAAAATGGCTAACGCTACCAATGGGCTGCAGCCGTCTGCAGCAACGGTAAGGAGGTGACGGAAACTCCCACAGTAAACAGGAGCTTAGTGAAACAGTAACTGTGGAGACAAAAAAGTCAGACGGTTCCAGCAGGAAAAACAAAAAAAACATATAAAGTACCAATGTATAGTATGTACAACACGTCAGAAGTATAGGAAAAAGAAACAACCAAAAAAGTGCAGGAGTTGCTGGAAGAGGCTAGCACGCGTGGCAGCGCTGGAAAAAAATAATAATTTAGTTGTTGAGGAAAATGCAACTTTTTGAAAGTGCTCTGACTCCGTCTCCATGGAAACCGAGCTACTGTCCTGATATACAACTACTGCGCATGCACACTGTGCCCATTGTAAACGGTTGTTCTGCAGGAGATAAACAATGAGAACAATGTTTTCCTTGCACAATTGTCAAATGATTCCAAAGAATTGAAACAACAAGAACTCGTCTTCGATTCCAATCCCGAACCACAAACACACTAATATGTAATAATGATCTGAATATCACAAACCTTGTGCCGCTGGTTCGCACGCTGATTTTAGATGCCCGGCCTGTCCTCGGGCTGGCGCCAGCCAATCTTCAGCGACACACCTGCCACTATTTAGTCTTTAAGAGTCGATATAGCCGCTGTAATAACATATTATTTGGCCCCAGTCGTCGAGGCAGTGGGTTTCATCATCGCGCTCGGCGGGGTGTCAGCAGAGATAAATGCTTGGAAGCATCTGGAGTTTCTGAGAACGTGGAGTGGCAATAAATTTCTGGTTGAGCAACATGATAACGTGCAAAGAAAAACTTTCAATATCTCTGTGAGTATCTGACCCATGAGGACCGGATTGTTTGTCTGGTTAAGAAACTGTTACAGACAAATGACTTAAAGGTATAGTGTATAGGATTCAAGCAATGTCGTTTCTGCGAATTAGGTAGTGGTGATTATTCACTTAGCTCTCAGTCCTTCGTCTGCCTCCCGGCTGACTGTTCCATCTGCTATTGTTGGCGTATTCCAGCTGCTGGTAGAACGACTCAATATGTCATTTTCATCAGATATTAGATGTAACCACAAAACAATATGCAAACATATGTGTCTGGTCGGACAGGCTAGATACTAAAAAGACTCTATTATTCTTTTGGTATATTTAAACACTATGTTGAGTTTGCTTCATATGTCGTGTTGGAGGTCTGACTAGATGCTACAGTGATCAAAAGTCTTAAGTGGAATAAATTGGATTTACAGGGTGAGATTATTAGCCTGCTAACCTCAGTAGATAACACCATAAACTACATTTAAAAACTGTATTATGACTTTGTTTCTTAAAGGGGCCATATTAATGCAAAATTCACTTTCAAAAAGGTTTTCCAGCAGTACTAATAGCTCCTTACCTGGACTGACGCCCCAGAAGTGAAGACAGTCTGTCCTCTCTCTCCCTGGCTTGTTTCAGGTTTTAAAAAGTGTGTTGCTCCAACCAGCCAATCAGAACTCAAACCCTATATAGTGTCATCGGGGGTTTAGCCAATCCCGATCAAGGTAGGCCCTCCCTTTGACTCCTCCCACAATTAGGCAGCTCTGCTCTGGCACATGGCACCACCAGAGGAAGTACTTCCTCCTCTTCTCAAGATGGGCATGTGTGGGCGGAGCCAGTCCAGCTCACACAGACACAGCAGATTCTGAATGCAGCTCCTATGATCCAATATTCAAATGAGGAAAATCAAGGAAAAGCTGGATTTGGGGCAATAAACTTTGAATTCAAGGTTTTTGGACCAACGAGACCAAGAGGAAGAACTGAAAAGCTGGATAATATGACATATATAATATGACAAAGTTCACAGCCCGCCAGGCTGTACGACACTTATCTAATAAACTTTTGACATGGCGCGATGAAAACACAAGCTGAATCTCAGCCTATGACGACATAAACATGAAACCACACAGACAACAATCCGCTAAACATGAACAATGTTCGAACACGGACATTCTAGTGGACAGACGACCAAGTTGCATTGTTATTACAGTAACTGTCAAAATAAAACTGGGGGTCATGACACTCTCCTGAGCATGTGCAGAAGAACGATTTACTATGGACGTGGTACGCCGCACAGGGTCAGCGTTTCACAAAAATTGCCCTCCCCTCCCCATTTCCACCGAGACAGGGTCTTTAAGCATAAACAATGCGTATTGTATTATATACTTTACTCTTGATTTTTATATATAGGTGGCACCTTTAAAAATAGAAAATAATGTATTCTACTTTTAACAATACTACTCACTATGTACTTTTTGTTTTTATAGGGAGTGGAATATGAGCTATGTCACTGATTTCATGGTGATGTGACGGTGAAGTGGTTAACATCGTTTCTTCACAGATTTGTTTTCGTGTCTAAATCATCCAGCGGTTGCACTTTTATCCCAGCTGCTTTAGATTCACGCTCACATCATAAAACACGGGAAAGAAATTATGGCTGCAGGTCACAAATCAGACATCAAAAAGTCAGCTTTTGCGAGTGCGGCACGCTTTCACATATTTCACCCGGTGATGGGGCCGTGGAAACACACACACACACACACACACACACACACACACACACACACACACACACACACACACACACACACACACACACACACACACACACACACACACACACACACACACACACACACACACACACACACACACACACACACACACACACACACAATTCCACGGAAAAGTCTCTGGCCTATGTGCGCCTGGGCGCATGCTGAGAAAACAGTGCCTTTATTGCTATCAGTGCATTGTCACTTAGTATAACACACACACACACACACACACACACACACACACACACACACACAAAAGGTCTGGGTACTTGGGTATCAGCGTCAGTCTTAATGAACCTGTCTCCAGGGGGCGGGGCCGGGGTAATGTCCCACACAAAGAGCCCCCGCTGGGCCGCCGAGCCAACCAGAGGCCAACAGATTAACTTGCATTACATCAGCATCCCCACAATACGCCTAATGAGGGAGGGATTATGTGTGAGTGTGTGAGTGCCCGAGTGCCCGCTCTCATGCCATTGCATCACTAATTAAATGCAATGACTCACTTTTGCTGATTCAGACTGCGTCCAGCTGACCGGCGCGGAGAGACCGGCGCATATCTTAACGCGCGTTAAAGCCGCACAAGTTAAACTAGTGCAGCAGATGTTGCGTAAGTTCTTTAGATGGATAAAATGACAGAAGTGTTCTCAGCGATTTCGAATTTACAAGCTCATTGTTTGGATTTCACGGTCCACCAAGGGCCTTTTTTTTTTTTTTTGGTAGATTCTCACCTGTTTCATCATCTGTTCTCAGCAATTAAGCTGTAATAAACACTTGCTGCTACCTGTCCAGCACCGGATAGCAGACAGATGAAGTAAGTGACTGACTGGGGAACGAAGTGGAGCATTTAACAGATAAAGACAAATCAACCCAAAAACACTTCACTTTACTTATATGCCAGTTTGTGGACTTTTTCTTTTTTTTGGGATTAACACGTCTGCAGAAACACATTAAAAGGTCACATGACACTGCAAATCATGTTTTTTTTTCTTTTTTACCAGTCGCCTCACATTTTCTGTTAAAGTATTAGTACGTAGATTTGCACAAAATACTAGTTTCTCAATTGAACTAGTTCCTTGTCACTGCAAAAAAATAAAACTGTTTTTTGGTTAAATGATAACAACGAAGCTCTTTAGTGACGCTAACAGCTTTAGATGATGTGAATGTTAACAGATATCTAATGTGGCGCTTGTCCTCCAGCAAACTGGATTTCAGCAAAATAGCAACATATTCGCTCTGCAGCGAGAGTTGAAATAATATTGATGCTAATATTTGGCTCATTGCGCGGGAAAATGAACAAGCAACTCGGTCACAGCGACTGTAGGGATTTGTAAGTAAACAGATTATCAGTAACCGTTCAAACAACTGTTTTATTAATGCTAATTGAATTAATCCTAATCAGCGGGCTCAGTGAGACAGACAAAAAAAAAAAAGAAACTCTGCAGCTCTCCAACTAAACAGTAACAGAGGATCAGTGAACAGGACGAAGAGAGGCAGCAGCTTTACAACTCAAACGTTTTCTCCTCGACGTAACCTCGGCGTTCTGTTGGTTTGTTAGTATCAAACCTTTGTTGATCCTCCAGGAAAACATCACGTTGTGTTGCCGATAATGAGTACCGATACCAGTAATCGCCCGAAACGAGCACCGACTAGAGAAGAAGAAAAGCATGTAGGATTAGGAGGGTTGATGGTAGGGTTGATGGGAGGCTTGATGGGAGGGTTGATGGTAGGTTGATTGTAGGGTTGATGGGAGGATTGATGGAAGGTTGATTGTAGGGTTGATGGGAGGATTGATGGGAGGGTTGCTGGGAGGGTTGCTGGTAGGTTGATGGGAGGGTTGCTGGTAGGTTGATTGTAGGGTTGATGGAAGGATTGATGGTAGGTTGATTGTTGGGTTGATGGGAGGGTTGCTGGTAGGTTGATGGGAGGGTTGCTGGTAGGTTGATTGTAGGGTTGATGGGAGGATTGATGGTAGGTTGATTGTAGGGTTGATCGGAGGATTGATGGGAGGGTTGCTGGTAGGTTGATGGGAGGGTTGATGGTAGGTTGATTGTAGGGTTGATGGGAGGATTGATGGTAGGTTGATTGTAGGGTTGATCGGAGGATTGATGGGAGGGTTGATGGTAGGTTGATTGTAGGGTTGATGGGAGGGTTGATGGTAGGTTGATTGTAGGGTTGATGGTAGGGTTGATAGGAGGATTGTAGGATTGCTGTTGCATTAAGAGCTGCTTTATGTCCATCTTTGAACATCACGCAGCGATCGGAGTGGTAACCAGGAGGCGGACGGCCAAACAGCCACGCCCACCTGGGGTCAGCGTTCCCTCAGTAGGACCGGCTCCTTTAACACTGAAACTAAAGAAGTTTAGAATTATCCATGTTCATGAGTTTTCCGCCACAGTTTTGCGATTGTTGCCTTCATTTTAGAACAAATGAAAGTACAATCAACTTGATACGACTTGTTTCCAGAAATTTAACCACTGTTCGTTGTCAGACGTTGCCAAGTGTCGAGATTTCCTCTCAAGCCCAGTTTGGACTGCGAGCAGGTCAACACTCCTCTTGTGTGTGACCTCCACAAGCAGTTAGGACCTGATGAGACACAGATGGAAACAATCAAGGTGAACAGTCATGTGAGATACATGAAGGGTGGAGTGAAAAGTCACTCATGACTCAGGCCTCGTTCACACTGCAGGGAAAGTGACCAAATTCAGATTCTTTTACTCACAGTGACTCATACCCACCTGTTTTGTGGCCGTGTGAATTCAGATGTTTTCACACCAGAACCAGGAATCGATCATTTGTGCGACCAATTCTGATATTATTCCACATGCGACTGCTTTTTCATTGACGTGTGACTGACGTCATGGAGAAGCGCCGGAGGAAGCGGCTCCGCCAGAATAAAAGCTCTGCTCTTTTTTTCCTCATTCTCTTCTTCTTTCCTCCTCATGTTATCTAGATTTTGTCGGTTTCTATTTGACAACCACTGGAAAATGGATCTACACGCACACCTGTGTTGCCAGATATGGCGGGCATCCCCCAATCAGGGGGCCAAACTCTCTTATGTTTTAACTTTTTTTTTATTTCCTACATATGTGTGTTTATGGTGTGTTCTTTATAACACATACAATAGTTTTATGGTTTTAACATGATTCCTACACAGGCTGAGATTTGAGCTGGTTTTTATTGAGGTGTTTGGGTTTTACCTTGTTTGGGCTGGAAACAGTGAGTCACATCTGGCAACCCTGGTGCTGACTGGCGTGCCATGTGTAAATAATGTGTTCACTTCCCGTCATCTTCTGCACTCTGGGGCCCGAATACATCCGGTCCGATCACGTTCACACCGCAGGTCACACTTTAGATGATCACACGACAAAATCGTGATTGAGCATCAAGACCTGCGGTGTGGGCGGAGCCTGAATAACAGAAAACAGATCGAGAGCACAAGTAGACAGACCAGACTGAAAATAACAGAACGATGTGAGAACAGAATAAAGTGTGATATTAAAGTAAGAAGTACACCTGTCAAAGACAAGATACTTCACATTCAAACGAGTTTTGATGTGGACGGTGTCAAAGACCAGTTACTCTTACCTCCATCATCATCATCAAATATTAATAATGCCTTGATGAACCGAGTATTTCACTTTATGCTTTAACAGTGAGAAAACTGGTACAGAAACTAGGTGGCCGAGGTCGGTCCCGTTGTGTTTGGATGCTGGAGCCCCTTAACAACAGATGGTCTGGATAGAACGTCACCCCCCCCATTATGGACCATGAACACAGGCACACCGCAAGGATGTGTCCTCGGCCCCCTCCTCTAATCCCTCTCTCTCTCATTCACCCCCCAGTAACACAGTAGTCACATTATCTGATGACGCCACCATATTAGGACTGATGTCAAACAATAAGACAGCCCAGTGAGAGGAAATTCAGCTTTTCACAAGATTTTATCCTGAAAATTACCTGGATATTAATTAAGTTGTCAGATACTGTAAATAAACCTTCAATTGGAAGGTTGCAGGTTCGAGTCCTCATCTCTCCCTGTCCAGATGTCGAGGTGTACTTGAGTAAGACTGTTTACCCCAAACTGCTCTGGGTGGATAGTTTTTTTTAAATCTTATTTTTAAATAATTTATCCAGCTTTTCAACACTTTCACTTGGTCTGGTCGGTCCAGAAACCTTTTTTTCAAAGTTTCTAGCTCCTCCTTGATTTTCCTCCATTTGAATATTGGATCATAGTAGCTGCATTCAGAATCTGCTGTGTCTGTGTGAGCTGGACTGGCTCCGCCCACACATGTCCATCTTAGGAAGAGGAGGAATTACTTCCTCTCGTGGTGCCATGTGCCAGAGCAGAGCTGCTTAATTGTGGGAGGAGTCAACGGGAGGGCCTACCTTGATTGGGATTGGCTAAACCCCCGATGACACTATATAGGGTTTGATTTCTGATTGGCTGGTTGGAGCAACACACTTTTTAAAACCTGAAGCAAGCCAGGGAGAGAGAGGACAGACTGTCTTCACTTCTGGGGTGTCAGTCCAGGGATGGGGACGATTAGTACTGCTGGAGAACCTTTACAAAGTGGATTTTAAATAACATGACTCCTTTTAAAAAAAATTCCCACGGAGTCTGAACACTGCACTTCTCGGGTAAGACAGATGAGACACATATAAGTGATAAAACCCCCCAAACACAACTTTGACGTATGAAATGAAGCAGAAAACAGACACAATGGGAAACGTCCAAACTTGATAATGAACTGAACCCATGACGAAGTAAAAGAAGCATGTGACTCTTTGGGAAGCATGAGGGAATCAGACATTAGTGAACCAAACTATGAAGACACAAAACAATCCAAAACACGACTCAGAGCTCCAGGGACTATGTAATGAGCAGAAGTTGTGAGAACTTTTCAGGCAGAGCAGAGACGAACCGGGATTTTCCTTTAAGAAGACACGACGTCCACGTTAGCGTGCTGTCTGAGTTTGACTTTGTGTGAACCAGAAGTCTGCGAGGTGCTGTCTTTGTGTGTCTCTTTGTGCTGTTTCCTGCTTCTCTCCACAGTGTTTTATTAGACCCGACGTACCTCTGGTTCACGTTTCAACTGTTTTTTTTTTTTTTTTCCCCATCTTCAGTTTCACCCTCATTCTTTCTCCTTTTCTCTTTTATTTCCTGCCTTTTATTTGGCTTCTGCCACACGGGTGAAAACTTTACGGATTGTGGGAACAAAGTGGTGAGTTTAAGTGAGTCTCCTGTGGAGAAAGAGACACATGCTGCCGGTCCCGTTTGGCTCTCGCCATCCATCTTTCCTACCCTCTTTTTCTCTTTTTGGCCTGATCAGTATTCCCATCCAGTACTTTTACCTCATGAGTTTTTGGATGCCCTGACCCAGATGGAAATCTGTCAAGACCGAATAAGCAGAGCACAGAGAGGAGGCCAGAACTTGTTGTTCAATCACCGATTGGCAATCCAGGAATGTTTGGATATGAGGGTTTAAGGAAGACAGCGAGGGTGAGAAGAGAAACAAAAGGGGCAGTATACAATGTGCATATCTATTCAAAATCAATACTTTCAGTCCAAACTTTGAATAGTATAACTTTTTTTCATTTAGTGAATACCTACATTGCAGCATGGAGTGTGTGCCAGACAAGTAAAATGTGTTTAACACAACATTCTCTCATGGAAATTGCAAAACTTCCGTTGCGTTTTCGGGGTCCGTTAACAAGACAATGGTGGAACTTTAAAAAAAAAAAAAGAAAACGCTCACGAAATTGTTGTTGTCTAATTAAGCCCCTGCATACTCCCATAAGAACCCATAAGAGCGGGAATAAAAGTTCTGCTGTGACGTCAGCTAGCTGCCAAAAACAAAAGAAGCTTTTTTCAGCAGGAGAGTTCATACTCCGAGGAGAAGCTGTGGAACTTGCAGGCCACACCCCCTCAATCAGGCCACGCCCCCTCGCGGCTGGCACACTTCTGTGAAACGGTGTTTTAACTTTTAAAAATGCACAGCCTATTTCTCGTTTCGAATGCTTTCAGAAACACATTTTGCTGAACAGGTTCAGTGATAAAAGTTTGTGTCCATGTTGCTCCAGTTTCAACTGCAGGAGCTCCAGGTGATGCATTCAGGTGCATCATGTAACCCAGCACTTCGGCGTACTAACTCATACTGTCGCGAGGTTACATGCTGAACATGAGTAAAAGATGACTGATACAGACTGACACAGCAGTGCCAAAGTTTTGGCAGTGCGGCGCCGACATACTTTGGCCCGGACGGTCGGCACACGGAGCGTCGAACTTCCTTCTTGTTCTTAAGGGTTCTTATGGAGGATAAATCGGCCTTGAGACGCCCAGTAGTTCTCACCACGATCTCTGCTGATCCGATCCTTTCGGGGTTCTCCTGATGTGACCTTGGGAAGAAAATCAAATGTACAGTTTCAGCAGTTTTCAGCTTTCAGATTACTTTAAGTCATCCACTGTTGCTGGATGTTGGGTCACCAGAATAATCTGGTGATTGGATTACCCGTCCGTCCCCGTGACTTGGTTTTATTTTATTATTTTAAGTCCGTAAAAACTGTACCTAACTTTACCTAAATTTAGCATGACTACATTTTCAGGATCGTTTACAAATCCTCCTTAGATCACAACTCTCAGATGTAAAAAAAATAAAGAATAAAAAATAGAAAGCTCCTCCTGTTTTAGCTGGGTTGTCTTATCCAGCTAACTTAATAATCCTGCCTTGTGAGATGGGCCCCAGGCACGATTCTGATCAAAGCCGGCGCACTAAAGGGGGAAGTGTGTCCTTCTTTGGCTGTGAGCTGCTCTGGAACGTCGAGTTTACTGAGGTTTACCATGATAATTACCAGATGTGCTCCTGAAATGGCTAATTTGTGTCACAAGTGTTCTGCCGGGGCGAATTGGAGCTCCTCTCTCTCTCTCTCTCTCTCTCTCTCTCTCTCTCTCTCTCTCTCTCTCTCTCTCTCTCTCTCTCTCTCTCTCTCTCTCTCTCTCTCTCTCTCTCTCTCTCTCTCTCTCTCTCTCTCTCTCTCTCTCTCTCTCTCTCTCTCTCTCTCTCTCTCTCTCTCTCTCTCTCGCTCTCTCTCTCTGGCCTCTCGTACTTTGTACCTGGAGCAGCTAATTGCGTCAGACAGGACTGATGAAACCCCACGGTCGTCTTACTTTTCTCATTACTGAACAGAGGTGAGCATTCAGGCCGAGCCCAGCCAGTGTCAGCTGTCAGCGGCTCCGTCTCCCTGCCCTTCCTCCTCCTCCTCCTCCTCCTCCTCCTCCTCCTCCTCCTCCTCCTTCAGACTCTTTGACTGTGTTTGCGGTGATGTCATGCTACAACAGAAGGGGTGTGTGTGTGTCGTGGGGTGTGTTCGGAGGTGTGTTTGGGGTGTCAAGCGGGAGGTGGAAGGCGCTGGGGGGAGGGGACGCCGGACAACAATGATGGCTGAACCCTTGACCTTCTGGTCGTGACCTTCTCGAGTCACTCGCCGGGGTGAAGATCGGCTCACGTGGCGACCCGGCCCACTGTTAGCGTTAGCATGGGCTAATGACCCCGGGGTCCTGACCCCGAGGCGATAAAGGTCGAGGAAGACCCCGCGAGCCGACACCTCCTTTTCTCAGTGCAAGCATTGTCCGCATGCGAAGGCCCCGATCGGCCGCATTCGGAAAAAACCCCCCCCAAAAAAACAAACAATAATTGAAAAAACAGGTAACCCGATGCACATTCACACACACACACTTCAGCTAACACGCTCGCTCGACTGTAAAAATACAGAATGCACGCACGCACACACAATCCCATCCAGGTAGGATTACCTCCAACATAAACATCTACACCCAAAGAAAACAACGCGCCCTCACGGGGACACATTCCTGTATCCTGTATCCTGAGCCCCGCCGCTGATAAGCGTCTTGTGTGACGGGGACACATGGGCCGAGTTTGGGCTAATTCAGCACCTGGGAACCCCTCCGCTCTCGTCCTCCACCCCTGTCTAACTCCCTCTTTGGGAACAAACCCAGCCTTGTGCGGCTCCCAACAATGTCAGTGACACTCTACACTGCCCATTGCCACTAATTTTTCGCTCACAATGCTTCTTGGCATTGTGTTGAACAATGGCCACTCTGAATGGAGAGTCTAACCTACTTGTATTGTCGCTAATTGGTTTCTTGAGAGGAGTAGAAAATGGGGAGAGAAAGGGAGAGAGGAGATGTTGGTAATGGACTGCAGTTTCATTGGAGTCGCCAGTAAATAGAGTTCAACAAAGGGCTTTGTGGGGTCGAGGGCCGAGGGTCGAAGGTGAAGAAGAAGAGGTGCACCTGCACTCTCCACCGGCCGACAATGAGCTCATTCAGCTGCTCGGCTCAGCGGGACGATGGAGCACGGAGGCAGCGGCTGTCCACACACACACACACACACACACACACACACAGTTAAACAGCAAGAAGGGGAATTAAATGGCCGGGGGGGGCACTGGGCCAGTGTCAGTAATAATGCACAATAAATACTTGGGGGTTGCAAAAAAAAGCAGACTGCTTTTTTTTTTTTTTTTTAACTGAAAAACCAAAGGGAAGAAAATGAGGGAAATTAAAACAGGAAGAAAAGAAGTGTGAGGAAGAGCGATGATATGGGGAAGAATAGTATGAAGAGAACGGAAAAAACGAAAAGAAAACGAGGAGACCGAAGGGAGTAAGAAGAGAACATTTTATAGAATGGGGAAAAAACTAAACAGAAGAAATAAAAATAGACAAGAAAGATGAATTATAACATGAATAAAACATCCAATTCGATATATATATATATATATATATATATATATATATATATATATATATATTCAATAGCAGGTAGGCAACAAATGACATTTCTTTACAATGATGGTTTCACTGAACAAGTCTCTGTAAGCACTGTAAAACGTTGTAATTTTAATAAAATGTACGTTATTTTCACCATTCTCTTTCTCTTTTATCTGAAGTTCTAACATTCTCACTCCCACTCTTCCCCCCGTGTCTTCATGGTGAACATCGTTTTGCTTGTATAACAAATTGCTACCAGGGAAGCACAATGGATTCAAGTGAAAGTGTAAAGAAAGGGGGGAAATTTTAAAATATAACAGAGAAATGTGGAAACAAGTTGATGTATAAAGTGGAAATAAATTTAAAAAAAAAAGAGAAAAGAGAATATGGCATGAATATGAGATAGAAGGTTCGATGGAAGGTTAATAAAGAAATGTAAATTAAAAGTACCCAAACTTGAAAATGAGACAAAAAAGAGTTAACATGGAACGATGGAAGATGTATAAAAGTTCATTTCTCAGAGGAACAAAACAATGGATTTTTTATTTTAACTTTACACAATGTCAGCATATTTTTTCAACAAATGTGTGAATATAAATCTGAATTTTTCTCTATGTAATGGATAAACTTACTGGGTGTGAAAGTTCACATCAAAAGGTTTTAATAATAATTAATGTTGAACACTCAATTGAGACTTTAAGTTCTCGTAATAACAATCTGTCCAAGTGTTAATGTTCATAGCATTTACAGAGCAAACTACGCCCACTAGTGGCCCGACATGCCGACTACATCGTTTTCAGCATTTCTGCCACCTCCGTGTAAACGGACATCGTTTTCAAAACGTTGCCGTCCAAATGCAAAACTTCCTTGAAACTAAAAAGCTAAAAACGATGCATTTTCACTGTTTGTAGTAAAAATGGATGACGTGGAGTAAAATCATGGAGGCTTCCTCTGGTCATTTGGACATTGATCAACTTTAAAACTCACACTTTCTCACTCCAGGAAGAATATTTTCTAGATTCTTTTTCATATTTCCTCCTTTTTGAAAAAGGAAGTTGTCAACAGGCACATGGGCAATAAATACAATGTTGATGATAATTCGGTCCCGTCAATATAAAGGCAGGGACCGAGGTCTCAGTTCAAGTCTGGTTTCAGGTTTGATCCTCCACAGTCCAAAACCATGTGACTCTAAATCACCTGTATGAGCGTCTGTTTCTTCTTGTTTATCCTCCTCTTTGACTCATCGGACTCGTGTCCTTTGTTTTGTTTTTAAAGTCGATTCCCGAGTCTGAAGTCATCAGCGACCTGAGTCAGATGCAGAACTTTTTCTGCTTTTTCTTTTTTTTTCCCCCCCAGAAGCTAAAACACAAGCTGATGAACTTTGCCACACCCCTGCGCACTTTTTGCACAGTCCGGTCCGCACCTTATAAGGACACGCAGCTCGCACGGCCGCCCGTTTCAGCGCACTAACGACGTCCTTTTGTCGAAGCGACGACGTGAACTGTCAGTGAGCTTATTTGGTCTTTTTCACCTCCTGTTTGAAACTCGGGGGAATCACAAAAGAGCAATGGGTATCATGTAGTCACTGCCTGCTGCTTTTTGTTGGTCGTTTCTCTCTCTCTCTCTCTCTCTCTCTCTCTCTCTCTTACTTTTACTTTTTAACCAGATAGACCTACTTTTCATGTTCTTGGTCCATTTTTGGTTTCTTCTGGTATTATGTGACCTATATTAGTGTGTCTCACAAATTAACACACATTCACACCTAAAAACATGTATTCAGAGAAGGCAAGCACTCTCCTCTCTCTCTCTCTCTCTGTGTGTGTGTGCGTGTGTGTGTGTGTGTGTGTGTGTGTGTGTGTGTGTGTGTGTGTTGTACTACCATGAAGTCCCAGGGCCATGTTTTAGTTTCCGTTGTAAATGTAACGGGGTGAATTCAGACGCTGCTGCCAGAGGCGTCCAGGCACTGGAGACCCTCCCAGAATGTAAGGCCTGCAGTGCTGCATGGTTCCACTCACTGGGACGGGGGGTGTGTTACAGTGTGTGTGATATATCTAGATCCCTGTGTGGGTTTGTCAGGTTTTCCGTGTGTGTGTGTGTGTGTGTGTGTGTGTGTGTGTGTGTGTGTGTGTGTGTGTGTGTGTGTGTGTGTGTGTGTGTGTGTGTGTGTGTGTGTGTAAATAAAAACACTGTCACATGGAGCATCGACATGACTTTTTGGATGTGAGCCATGAACAACTGAGTACATCACACTTTGCATTGTGTGGACGTTCACGCTTATGTAGTTGTAATTCTGACTATTATTTTTTTGAATTAAATATGCACCGCCGGCACTGATGGGCAGTAAGGCGCTAGATGTGTTACTCTAATCTGATAATGTAATACATTTTCCATTAATGAATAAAGTAAGATTACAACTGCAAAAACAGCAATTAGATTATTACTTTCTCACAAGCAGGTCACAATACTGCGACAACTGTGAACAAACGACAGTTTAGTGATCAACGGGAGAGGGAGCAGTGTTTGTTGCTCAGAAATACTGCGATTACTTCGAGTTTGACTCAGCAAAAGTTGCTCTGCTTAGGGAAGAAAATGTTTCTTTTATCTTCAGCCAAAACTTCCACCTCAAATCTGAGAACATCTGGGTGAAGAAGCCCCTGGATCCCGTCACCGACATGCCTGCCGAGGCTCCACACACTGAAAGATTTCTATTTTACATGGTGGATCATGAAAAACAAAACCTTGTCAACAGAAGAAAAAATACTTGCTTTAATTAAAATATGGTGTATAAAATAGGTTTAAATGTTGAGCGATTTCCTTCAAGTCAGAGACCATTTCATTTAACTTCTGATTGATGCAGTGTGCATAAAGAAAAAAAGAAATTAAACGAACAAAAGAGGTTTTAATAAACACAGTGACTCATTTGATTGAATTTTATACGATGGAATCTGCAGGATGAATAAAATGAGGCAGAAACTTCTATTGCTTCGTAGAGTATTCAGGTTGTGCGTCATGCTTTTGAAAGGCAACTAAGTAAAGTACTCAAATAACTTGTTTCTTTAGAAAAGAAGTAATCAGTAAAGGAACTGGATTACTTTCTTGGAGAAGTAATCAATAATGATTAACCAACACTGACCACCGGTTTGCTTCTAGAACACCCAGGTTTTCCACTTTTTTAGTGACAAATATTCAGTTTAATGTCTAATTCCATTTTGCAATAAAAGCATAGAAACAATGAATAATTTGAGTTAAAACAAAGAAAACATGCAATAGATTCATGAACCAAAATGCACTCTAAACGTTTGACTCATAAAAGTATCACCTTTGGCAGCTGAACACTCTCCTGGTTTACTTTCGACGACGGAAATCAAATTATCCTTCAGCCAGTTCTTCCAGTTCTGTCACAGTTATTCACATTGATGTGGAGGATTTGGTTGCTTTGCTTCCAGTCTTCTGTCCAGTTCAGCTCAGCTCAGCTCCGTGGGGTTCAGTCTGGAGACGCTGCTGGACACTCCATGTCCTCAAGCTCACGACTTTCTTTTTTCTTCTGTAGCTCTGGCAGAAAGCTTGAACTGATGTCCAGTGTCATTATCTCACTGTAGGATAAACTCCTGACCAACCAGGCTCCGACCAGAGAGTATTACTCCTACCAGAGAGTATTACTCCTACCAGAGAGTATTACTCCGACCAGAGAGTATTGCTCCGACCAGAGAGTATTGCTCCGACCAGAGAGTATTGCTCCTATCAGAGAGTATTACTCCTATCAGAGAGTATTGCTCCGACCAGAGAGTATTACGCCTATCAGACAGTATTGCTCCTACATGAGAGTATTACTCCTACCAGAGAGTATTACTCCTATCAGAGAGTTTTACTCCTACCAGAGAGTTTTACTCCTACCAGAGAGTATTACTCCTACCAGAGAGTATTACTCTTACCAGAGAGTATTGCTCCGACCAGAGAGTATTACTCCTATCAGAGCGTATTACTCCTACCAGAGAGTATTACTCCTATCAGAGGGTTTTACTCCTACCAGAGAGTATTAATCCTACCAGAGAGTATTACTCCTACCAGAAAATATTGCTCCAATCTGAGTATTTCTCCTACCAGAGTATTACTCCTACCAGAGAGTATTACTCTTACCAGAGAGTATTGCTCCGACCAGAGAGTATTACTCCTATCAGAGCGTATTACTCCTACCAGAGAGTATTGTTCCGACCAGAGAGTATTCCTCCTACCAGAAAATATTGCTCCAATCTGAGTATTACTCCTACCAGAGTATTACTCCTACCAGAGAGTATTACTCTTACCAGAGAGTATTGCTCCGACCAGAGAGTATTACTCCTATCAGAGGGTTTTACTCCTACCAGAGAGTATTAATCCTACCAGAGAGTATTACTCCTACCAGAAAATATTGCTCCAATCTGAGTATTACTCCTACCAGAGTATTACTCCTACCAGAGAGTATTACTCTTACCAGAGAGTATTGCTCCGACCAGAGAGTATTACTCCTATCAGAGCGTATTACTCCTACCAGAGAGTATTACTCCTATCAGAGAGTATTACTCTTACCAGAGAGTATTACTCTTACCAGAGAGTATTGCTCCGACCAGAGAGTATTACTCCTATCAGAGCGTATTACTCCTACCAGAGAGTATTGCTCCGACCAGAGAGTATTACTCCTACCAGAAAATATTGCTCCAATCTGAGTATTACTCCTACCAGAGTATTACTCCTACCAGAAATTATTGCTACTACCTCAGAGTATTGTTCCTACCTGAGGGTGTTGCTCCTGTCAGAGGGTATTGCTCCTACCAGAGTATTGCTCCTACCAGAGTATTGCTCCTACCAGAGTATTGCTCCTACCAGAGTGTTGCTCCTACCAGAGTGTTGCTCATACCAGAGTATTGCTCCTACCAGAGTATTGCTCCTACCCAGTGAATGGGTGAAGTGGGCAGCTGCCCAGGGCACAAGCTGTACGGGGGCCCACCGTGTACCAGAGCACAATGACACCGCCTCAGTTAGGATCTTTTGATTCATCGGTCCACGATCCCTGCTCCCCGTCTTCAGGAGTCCGATGGCGGCGCTTCATGGACCAGATGAACCTCTTTGTCTTATTCTGACGTCTTAGATTTTACTTTCTTGCTGCAACTCGTTCGGTCAAATCTACACCTCCATTCTTCACAAGTAAAACTGAGACTTTTTTCCTACGACGACTATTTAACTGCTTGAAGCTACTGTCCCGTGAGCCGTCCGTCACACAGACTCTTTACCCTCACCAACCTGTCTTCTGATTTAGTTTGGCTCTGAGTCGAGTTTCCCCCAGTTTCTTTTGCCTTTTGAGGGAGAAGGAAACTTGTTGGCGTTTTAAAGAGCAAGTTCACGTTCCCCTGTTTGATCCGACCACCGTCTCTCCGGGGAACAACCGTCTCATTTTAGCGACGTGAACACGACCACCGATTCTGAGCCTGAGCTAACAAGGTCTCTGGTCCCGTTCCAATGCCAGGTCTCTGTTCGCTTACAAACGGGGTGAGAGGACATGATGTAGAGAGCAATGCATTCTGGGTAGTAAACTGTTGGATCTGTCTTCACCTGTTATGCACCGATGATGTTTTCTTTTACGACTTTCATGTCCTTTTGCTTATGTTTACCACTTCTCAAGTTTTCTTTTTGTTTGTTTTTTTACTGTCTTTTATTCTTTCATAATGTTTTTTGTGACGTTTCGTCCGTCAATGTATTTCTTTTTCAGTGAAACACTTTGATCCACGTTTTATATTTGATACAAAACACAAAAGTTGTGCAAACATCACCTGCAGCTCTGCATTCATCAGGGGGGGATGAGGAAACCAACACACACACACACACACACACACACACACACACACACACACACACACACACACACACACACACACACACACACACACACACACACACACGCATAGCATGAAAACATGAAAAATATAAAAACACCCTCAATGCTGTGACAAACTTGACTTTGCTTGGTTTGAAAACAACCGCCGCCCACATGTTTCTGATCCATGTGAAGAGTTACACATCTAAAAATAACAAATAATACAAAAATATCTCAGGTGGCTTCAGTTGAGGGCACGCAGCTACAGGTCTAGATCAGATCAGTGTAAATACGACCCAGGATGTGAGGACACCGTGAGGACACATTAATGCGTCTGGAGGCTTATCGAAGGCGAAGATCGCCACAGACTTGTTTGTAAAACTACCATGCAGGATTTAGATTTCTCGCGCTGTTGCTGCAATTGCAAGGAAATGGTTTTGTACCAGGAATGTGCACTGGCTTGTCTGTGATTGGCCAACTCCATGAACCATCCAGAATTCTTCACTTGTGGCTGAAGTTAAACCATTTTTTTTTTTTCCTTTCTTTTTTCCCTTCAGCTGGGCAACAATGCCTGCTTTGGTGGAGCACATTGTGCCTGGACCCCTGCTGTTCCAGTGCAGTGGCCTCATTAAAAGTAAAGAGGCTGTGTTTTGACGGAACACTTATGTTGGTCCAAACATGGTCTCATATGGCCAAAGAAAGTCTAAATGGTGACACACACCGTCCACCATTGTTTTCTAAGCGGAGCCAGTGACAGATCCTCGGGTCGGTGGTCACATATCCAGTCGTGTTTACCGGCCCCTTTATTTGTATTGTCGTATCGGCCAAACGTGTCAACCCAAGGAAAATAAAGCAGTTTTGTCATTAAACTGCATTCAAGCCCAGTGGATTAATTGAATGGGTGTTCATCTGAGTTATTGAGGTGCTGACAAGATAGCAT
This sequence comes from Lipophrys pholis, assembly GCF_963383615.2. Lineage (NCBI taxonomy): Eukaryota > Metazoa > Chordata > Actinopteri > Blenniiformes > Blenniidae > Lipophrys > Lipophrys pholis. The sequence goes on along the minus strand of NC_137640.1, from coordinate 3,347,449 downwards.
CCGTGTAAAGGCAAACCATGAAAACACACACACACACTGAAGGGGTCAGAAATCTGGTGTTTTTGGGAGGTGACAGGAAAACCCTGCATGGGACATGACTTTCCATGTTTTTGTTGGTTTAGAGAGTCAAATAAGCCCAAAGTCAACATTTCAGTTCAATGTTTGGACGCAACAATAGAGCAAATGTGAGCTGCAATTGGATTTGGGTTTTCAGACCATTGCTCTTTTGTTTATTGCAGTTTGATCGACAGAATGTTGAAATGATATTTGTTTTCCTTTTGGAAACTTTGCTGGCACACACTTTAACCCTTTATTGTTAAAGTGACAATATTTGGAAACTTGAACATTACTTCCTGTTGCTTACAAACTAATTTGAAGACGTCCACATAATACAAGAGTGCACTTTTTTCTATTTTTATAAAATGTATATATTATTAATTTAGTAGTATAGTCTTTATTCTCAAGCCAGATTCACATGATTAGAAGGACCATATACTAGTAAAATAAACTTGTGTTGAGTCAGCAACTCTCTGCTGCTTCCATTAGTTCAGTGTTTATTTAACACTTTTAGGAAGTGTGCCGTTAAGTAAGAGCAAAATCAACACCATCCTAATTAAATGGTTTATATTATTTGACGTATAGGTTTTTTTGTGTGTGTGTGAGAGCCAGGTCTTGATGGTGGTCACCACCTCCTTGAAAATAAACAGATCATGTTGGTTTAACCTCAAAGTTTGACTGCCTACATGACGAGCTTGACATTTTATTCAGGCAAACTTGCAAGACAATGTTGTTTTTTTAATATAAAATATTCTACCGGGGTGTTCACCCCAAGGTGGACTAAGCAGGAAAGAAGACGGATAGTCATTTTGTACTTGGTCCACTACTTTCAGTTAAAAATGTGAAAACTTGAAGGACGTGTCCCATGCATATACACCAAGGACAGATTAAAAGCTATAAAATAGGCTCTAATATAACTAAGACAATAAGTATGACAACTGTAGGTAACAAATATAGGATGACTATACTTTCAAAAAAATTTTTTTTTAAATGCTTTCATATCAAATTGTCGGGGGTTTCGCTTCAGAATTCTCAACAATTATTCAATCACAGGATGTTCTGCAAAAACCTGTAGCATGAGGACAAGAGGTCTGCAATGTTTCTAATTTTCACAGATTGATTTTACTGCAAAGAATTAGTCTGATACTGCAAAAAAGGTTTACCCTTTGAATTGAAGATAACACAGCTTACAAACAGTTTTTCTCTCACATTGTTCTGTTTATTAGGATTCGTCAGAGGTGCAGATTCAAACCTCAACATTTATCTCTTTAAGTAAAAAGAAAGTGACAGTAGTGAACAGCTGACCTGTCAGGCATATGCTAGTGGAACATGCAAATGTTTTGGTGTCACATTTTTCACCTTGTGGACGAAGATCATCCAGTAAGGGCTGTTAAGCCAGCCTCCGGCCTCGTCCACACTAGTCAAAATGATCTTTTGTCTCATTGTCGTTATTAAAAAGTTTCCCATCCACACCACACCGGGAAAACTCCTCAAAATGATGGAGCACATATGCCAGGCCTGTAGGTGGCGGTGTTACGCTGCCACAGAAAAAAAACAAAACTGAGAATTCGACAAATCCAACATGTGGCCTTATGAAACCGACGATCTTCTGCAGCTCCACCTGGAGCAGGTAGTCCGCCATTGTTGTTTTTTTCAGAAAGTTGCGTTTTCAAAAAGTTTCACCTTGGAAGCCATTTTCCAAACGTTGTGTTTTCAGTGGCTCTGAGCACCGTGTGCCATGTTCGGAAGCGGACCCTCAAAATGCAAGGAACATTTTGTGTTTTCACTTTGAATATGTTGTTGTTTAGACAGACCCTAAAAGTATCCAATGTGTATTTATGTGTTTATTTATTATATATTTATTGTTTTTTTTTTTTTTTTTTTTTTTTTTTTTTTTTTTTTTTTTTTTTTTCCGCCCTTGTCCTGTTCGGCAGCTTGGGCCAACAATATGATGTGATTGAGAGCCTTCGGAGTCAGAACAGATTTTGGTCTTGCAACAGGGAGAGACCTGGAGTCTCCTCCTGTTGCCTTCTCCGTCAGAAGCTGGCATGGCTGCCGTACACGACCGGGGGGGAACGCTCAAAGAGAGAGAGAAGAGAAGAGAGAGAAGAAAGTCGAGGGGGGAGGGGGGAGGGGGGTGGGGGGAAGGGGATAACATACAATGTCCTTGTTGTGCTACATATATTATTTGCAATAATCACACTCATCCAAATACTTTCCAACTGTTATTAGATTTAACCAGCCTGAGCAGCTCTATCTAGACAGTAACGTGAAGCAGGAACATGAAATAACAAAGAGGCAACGACAAAAGAGGAACATGATTTTTAAAGTTTGAGCAAATGATGACAGACAACAAGCAACTTCAGAAGCACCTTTCGTGAGGAGTGAAAGTGTGTGTGTGTGTGTGTGCGTGTATGTGAGTGTGTGTGGCTTGTCCACTGGGTGTGGCCGGAACTGTTGTGGGGGGACCCGTGGTGACACCCCGGGGTCCGAGGCCACCGCGCCCGGACACCGCCACCCCGGCAGACAGAAGCCCCCCAGGCCCGGGGAGACCCCAGCGAACCACCCCAGAGAGCCCCGCCCCCGCCCAAAAAGCACCCGACGGAGAATGCAGAGAGGAATCCCCCCCAGGCAAGAGGGGCCCACAAGAGAAGGACAAAGGGCACAGGGCCCCAGGCCCCGACCCAAGCCGCCAAGCCGAGAAAAGGCCGGAGCAGGGCCCCCGGGCCGAGCGGGCCGAGAGCCCCCCCAACCCCGGCGGCGAGTCCCACCGCACCCCCGGGAACAGGCCCACCCACCGCCCCCCCCAACCCGGTAAGGCAGAGACGGCCCCAGCCGCCGCGCCCCGGACCAGCCCCGCCCCCAGACCCAGGAAAGCGAAGCCCGGCGCAGGCCCCGGTCGGAGAACAGTCAACTCTACACCCCCAGGAGCCTCATAATCCACCCGCCCCATAACCCCTCCCCCCGGGTCTTGATTGGGAAACCCAACCCATGACCCACCCCGCACACACCCACCCACCCACCCACCCACACACCCACACACCACACACACACACACACACACACACACACACACACACACACACACACACACACACACACACACACACACGGAACGGGGGGGGGAGTGATGACTCTCGCACCCTCAGGCCGCCGGCCGGGCCCCCTCCCGGCCACCGCGGTATCCCAACCTCCACCAATCCAACAGCAAGTGGAGAAGGAGCACCGCACCCCAGCCCCCCCACAAGCGCCGCGCCCGAGGGAGCGCGCCCCCCGTACTCCAGCCGCACTCACCCCGGGCCGGGGCGGGACCCCAGCGGGAGGTGCTGGGGGGAGCCACGTCTCCCGCCCTTGCCCTGCCCTATATGTGTGTTGGATGTATGTAAGGGTGTGTTTTTGTGTTTTGAAAAGGTGGATGCGATGTGTGTGTCTATGGTGCGGTTTAAAATTGGGGGGTAGCGGGGCCCGGGCGTTCTACCGCTGACAAGCGGCAGAACCCCGAAAGCGGCTTACCCCCTCAAGACCCTGCATGACTAAGTGTGGTTAAAATTGTGGGTGGTGCAAAGTCGGGGGAGGACCCAGACCGCAATTAAGTAGCCTGGACCCCCCACCTAGGCACCGCCCCACTCTTCCCTATTGTGGGGTAATATAAGGTGAGGTAAGGCAGGGAGGGTTCTGAGGGAGGGGGTCCCCCCGTCGCTAGGACCTTGGCCCAGCTGGACCCCCCGCGCTGCCCCACCCCACCCCCCGAGCGGCCGGCCTAGGACCAGGGGGGCCACACCCCCCCAAACAAGGCGCCGCAAATATTATATATTTATTGTTGATGTTAACAACGGCAGTGAATGCAACGTGAACAGTTGAAAATCTTAACTTTTAATCAAAGTTACAGGATGGACTCCTGACAATAAAACCTGCATCTTGTGTAATATATTGGAGTGACTCTGACTTTGGGTTAAGATTGGGAAGTTTTGTTTTTTATTTGCAAGTGTATTAGAGAGCTTTATATTGCATTTCTTTGATCTAATCATAATTAAAAAATTTGGGGGAGTACTCCTGATCAAATTAAATACAGAAGATATATGTATACTGACAGTTTTTTTTAATAAGGCATATTCACATTATAAAAGTATATAAAAACTTTTATATAAAAAAGTGTGTAACTTTTAATACCTCATACCTTCTCCATTTGAATGAACAGGAAATACTAGATGTGGAAACTTGCTTGATTGCTGCTTTTGCCTCAGGATTCAATGTGAAACTAGAAGTTTGAAGCTGGGTGTGAGAAAAGGTATGGCTTGAAAGCCAAATGCGTGAAACTTGGAAGCGCTGCTTACCATTGAAAGTCTGCAAATATTTATATTTATCTATGTGCTGGTCAGCGGGGAACCCTGGTTTGATTCCCAGCTGCAGCAGGAAGAGCTAAACTAACGTCGACAGTGCAGGTTGCAACGCTTTGCTATAGTGACCCAGAACGGACACTCATTTTACTCGTCCATATTTTTGAGGGGTTTTGGAACCTTTAACTTTGAATCGTCATGAACCCCTGTACACTCCCCAACCCCCCCCCCCCCCCCCCCCAACCCCCCTCGCTCCGACTTGACGCTTCTGCCAGAAGCCATTGTGAAGCCAAAATACTGGACACATAAAGAGACAGCGGCTTGAATGAAACCAGCTATAGATGTCAAGGGAGCACAAGAAAAGAAAAGAAAAAAAAAAAACGATTGAAAAGGACGGTGTCGTGGGGGAGGAAGGGGAGGAGGGGGATGGGCGAGAGGAGTGCAGCAAGCGATGGAGGGGGAATGGGTGAGGGGTGTGTGTCGCGCTTGATTGTAGGAGAAGCCGAGCACGAGACAGTGAAAAAGTGAAAGAGTGGAAAAGACAGAGAGAGAGAGAGAGAGAGAGAGAGGTGTTGGTGCTTTTTAAATAGCCTACGTGGAACACCAAATCCCCTCAGCAGCACAAATCAGCTGACTGGCTGCCACTTGCCAAGGAGTGGGTGGGGGTGGAGGTGGAGGTGGGGGAGGGGGGCGGTGGAGCAGGGCTTATAACTCTCTCCACTGACACATTCACCACACCGAGACGAGAGAGAGAGAGAGAGAGAGAGAGAGAGAGAGAGCTTTATCCATGTTGGCCCTGGAGAACTCTATCCTGTCTAAACATAGACCTCCTGGTGCACCGGGGGAAGAAGACGAAGGAGGCTGGCATGAAAAGACCGAGGAAAAAGGACAGAAGCCAAGAAGAGATCTGCTTGTCTTCTGTCCCGCTACCATGATTCCTACCCTCCAGTATTTTATTCTATTATATTTTTTGATAACCGGAGCACGTCACCGCTTTTATTCAGTCCATTGCTTTTTAGAAAAGCACACTTAAGTTTTTATCAAGAGTTGAAATAAAGTGACAAGTTTCTAATTAAAAAACAAAAAAAGAAAGAAAGTGTACTGAGCTCACTTGCTACAACTTTCCTCCTCGTTTGCATTGACGTGTCAAACATGAATTCATTTCAAACAGTGACGTGCTACTTTGTCACTTTACTACAAAATGATGCTTCCTTTAGAACCTCCTTTAGCCTAGGAACCACTGATGCTTCCTTTAGAACCTCCTTTAGCCTGGGAACCACTGATGCTTCCTTTAGAACCTCCTTTAGCCTAGGAACCACTGATGCTTCCTTTAGAACCTCCTTTAGCCTAGGAACCACTGATGCTTCCTTTAGAACCTCCTTTAGCCTAGGAACCACTGATGCTTCCTTTAAAACCTCCTTTAGCCTGGGAACCACTGGTGCTTCCTTTAGAACCTCCTTTAGCCTAGGAACCACTGATGCTTCCTTTAGAACCTCCTTTAGCCTAGGAACCACTGATGCTTCCTTTAGAACCTCCTTTAGCCTAGGAACCACTGATGCTTCCTTTAGAACCTCCTTTAGCCTGGGAACCACTGATGCTTCCTTTAGAACCTCCTTTAGCCTAGGAACCACTGATGCTTCCTTTAGAACCTCAGGATGACTGAAAAAGGAGCAGATCATGTAAGTCACCAAAGCAAAAATCTGCCTAGAACAACTTGAAATCATCTAGAACCCAGATCCCAACTAGGAATGTTCCAGATGTTGTAGAACCAACACAGTAAAGTCCAGTTTCTGTTCAGCCTGTTCTCACTCTGATTGGTTCTTTATTCACCTGGCAGTCGGTTCCTTCTAGTTCCTCTTTTCCTTTGATTTACATTCAAACCTTGAGATATTTGACTTTATATCAGCGGTTAGAGCCTCGGGGGAAAGTGAGAGAAATACACTTTTTGTAGTCCATGGCAGACGTCACTCACCTTCGCCACCGTCACATTATTATTACGCCACCTAGTGGAAATGCGGTCGGATTGTCAAAACAACGTGGTCGCCTTTCCTAACCCCTTTAGGAAGCCTCCTAACATCTTTTCTTTCCTTTAAAGTGGTTAAAATCGGAAAACAAAAAGCAGCACAAACTCCTTGAATCCCCTCATTGTTATTATTTTCAGTTTACTCACAAATGTGCAGAAATACTCTTGGCTGAAGCCATATCGCACATGAGCAAGTACCACACGTTTTACAAAAGTTGTGTTTCCCCCGTTCAGACGAAGATGAGGGCCGTTTCAAAAAACATTGCACTCGTATTGACATTTTCCAGAACATTCTGAAGATCGTATCCTATAAACCACGGGCCAGAATTCAATGTGACATACTCACAAACTTTACCTTCGTCAACAAAAGATGCAGGAAGATTTTTTTTTTTTGGGCTGCTTACATTTATATATTTATTTATCGGTTTGTATGTATGTTTGTATTTTACCAACTTTTCACAGAAACTACTCACCCGAATTGCATGAAATGTTCTGAATTCTGAAAAAACACATATCTGAAACCTATATCATGGCTCATAATCACATACATGTATGTTCACACAATTCTTTATTATAATACGTCAGTGTGGACTAAACAGCTTAATAATTCTTAATGACACAGATCAAGATTCAACTTATATTAAAGCGAGAAACTAACATTTATCCATATAAAAAAAACTTTATATAAAACACTGAATTCCTTTAGTCATTCCTTTTAACATTTAAACCCCAAAACACGAGTGAAAACTCATAGTTTTGGTTTTACAAGAAAACGTTTTAAAAATGATGTCCATGTACATGAAAATGATGTAGTTTTCATGTTGAGCCACTAGTGGGTGCTGTTGTTTTTTTTAGAATGAAACCCCACACGTACGCAGAGAACAATATAGATATTACTAATGGAAGTACACAGCTAATGCTAAACCCGTAGGTGTCGCTGTGTTCACCAAGACAAGACAGATGATTTGGAATTAACAGAAAATTTGACTTTTATGTCAGAAAGTACGAAACCCAAAAGAAATGCAATGATGAACTGAGATCCTGTCAACAGAGAGATGAATTTCGATGTATTGTTTAATTTTTTAAAATCAGATTTGTGTTCCATCCAGTTTCCTGACAGCGACACCACTAATTTGCAAAAAACCCAAAACTACTCCAGAATTGGTTCAGGTGGTGTTCGTGCTGCAGAAACCAGCCGCTGGGAGGAATTCACTGGACTCCAGGAAGATGGCCAGAGTTCCTTACAGATAAAGTTAAAGATATTTATCTTGAGGTCGCTGCGCACCGTGCGATACTCAGCTGCCGCAGACGAAAACAATCGTAGGAAAGTCGTAGGCGACGTCTTTGGTCTTGGCTCTAAATTGTTTGTTTTAAGTCGCTGTGAGACGGCGGAGGTCATGAACCTGCGATGAAGTTCAGACAGTGTCAGATATTTACATCTAGATGTAGTATGATCTGTTGGAATATGAAAGACCACAACTGTAAACGTAAAATGCTAGTAGATGCTAAGAAGTACTTCCTTCTTGGCCTCTCTTTCTGAGCTACGACCACCTCCATGTTCTCCTCCTTCTCTTTTGTCTCTCCAAACATATAAATGCCACAATACAGCTCGCTGTACGATTTTGAGATTTTAGAATTGCACAGTGTCCAGGAGCTTTAGAGAATTCAGAGAGAGCAGCGCCAGACTGAGGACTCCCGGTTCCCAATTATTAGAGCCGACCTCCGTGGACATCTTCACGAAGAGAGACAAAGCAGAAGCCGATAAGTGGGATTCAGATAAAGACGTGTATGGACTGTAAGCAGAAGCTTTGTCTCAGTAAGAAACATGATGAACTCGTATTTAGAGTTGAAACCTTCAGACTGACCGTGACCCCTGTCAATGTCACAAAGTGGAGCGATCCGTCCTTCCTGTGATAAACGGGGAAAAGGGCTGCAAGTGGAGTCCATTGTCACTCCATCCCACTCGGTCTGACCTTTGGTCAGTTGATTGATTTATTTTTTTAATCGCCTCTGAGCTTGAACATCAAAAGGCTCCCAAGAGTCACCGAGAGAAACAAGAGGGAAGTGATAACAGCACATCCTGCTGTGGTCGTTTTCAGTTTCATGTTTATGGTTCGTGACTTTTTCCTTGTTTTCGGTGGCATTACAGCACACACCGAAACATGGGATTTTTTTTTTCCATTCATCACATTTCTGGTGTAAATGTGTCAAATCTGATTTATGATTAATGAAATTATCGGGTCAATCCCAGCTATCAGCTTCTCAAGAGTCATGGCTGATCAGTGCATTTTCAGCAGTTACCTAAAAAGTCAATTGGTCATTTTCAGGATGAAAACAAAACTCCCATTACAAAAGCTTAATGTAATCAAAGCTCATGGCTGTTTATGAATCGAAAGGGAAGGAAATAAAACCCCAGCAGAACCAATTACTCAGTTGCACCAACCAACAAGCAGTTCCCACTCCTGTCACATCCTGTTTTTGGTTCGGTTAGTCTTGTCTAACAATTGCAGTTTGGTTTGGTTTATATGGCCATAATACTGCGTTAGGTTTCAGAAAAGATCCTGGTTTGGCCCGTTAACTTTTCCTCTGTGTTCAAGTTGAGCCACACAGTTGGTTAGGAAGCGGACGTCAGCTTTCACACGTCCACGAATGAAGCACACAGATCCATCACACTGAGGTTTGTTCAAATTAAAGCAAATATATAATGTGTGAAAACACCATTAGGCAAGAAAGACAAGAAACTGAGAGGAGAGAGGTCTTTATATGAATGTTTTCTTTTTTATTTTTTTCAGTTTCAGGCCGGCCAATTTCCTGCTTTCCCAGAATAATGCTGAGTTTATGAGGCAGGCAGTGGGCCATGCTTTATAAATGGCACTGTCGAAACCCCTATGCTCTCTCGCTCTCACTCCGTCACCCTCCTCCACTCTCCTCGGCAGTCCGTGGCATTTGTGCACGGGTAACGAATGAACACGCCTGAAACCACCCACCAAAGATCCAGGGGGGCACGCAGACTCTCAGGACGAGGGATTCTCAAACCGTCTCTGGCGATCCACTTGCCGTCTCCCATCAACTTCCTCAAAAAAGTGACCAACACGCCGCCGCCGTCTGTTCCTGCTGATTTCTCGTAGGAGATGTCAGACCTTCCGATGACCTCCGTCTGGCCTCACTCGGGGCCTTGGCCTTGTTCCGTTGCCTTCTTTTCGCCCCCTCGCCGGCCCTTTTCCTGCCTCGCTTGGCTGACTTAACTTGGAGGACGACGGTGGAAAAAATACTTAAGCCTTTTTAATGAATATCAGAGGCGGGCGTGTCACATGTTTGTGATTCATATCCGTTGTTATCTCAGAGGCTCTGTTCGCCGAAAGAAACCCTTCGTCCCAAACGCGATGCAGAGGAGTGGGAAAGAGATGGTCTGCGCTTTGGCCAAGACTTCTGCTTCCAGTTGGACCGAACAGAACAGAAAGTGATTCAGTTTGACAACTGAAATCCTGTCTGGACGTGAAGGGGGGGGAGGGGATTTATTTCAAGTCAGCTAATCAAATCCATGTCACACTGAAACCTACATCCTGTCAGCACTTTTTTCTCATTACAGCGCATTTATCACACGTTTGCAGGCAAACTATATGGTGATTGCAGCTTTTCGATGAGTAATGTTACCGTACACCATTTTGCAAAGAAATTGTATTTAAAACTTGTATTTCTTTCTATTCTTGAGGCATTTGTAGACCGTTATAAAACTACCTACTCCCATGCAACTGTGAGCACCCTCAGGGAGTAATTAGAATTAAATAGCAATATTGAACAGTATATTTTTCAAATACCTGACGTTGCAGAGCCATGAAGAGTCTCCTCTGACCACAGATATGCTAAAACATGACAGTGAAAACAAACACTGGTCCACACGCACAAGCCTCACCAACATATGAAAAATGTCAAAGGTCTGCTCTGGATTCCAGAACTTATTTCATTGAGGTTGACTTTGACACGGGCAAAGGTACTTAATATAACTTGAAAAGAGTTCAGATATGAATCCTTGGGTTCTCCCCTGTGAGTTCTGTCAAATCTAACTACACTTATGCCCTGTTTCCATGACGTTTCTGAGCATAAATGCAAAACTTTTGTTGTGTTTACACTACAAAGGTTAACACGACAACTCCATCTCTGTGTAAATGGGTGAAATTGCATCTATTCAGCTCCGTGTAGACGGCGGGAACACTGCGCATGCTCGCCTCAGCCGTAGTAAATAGTTGTTCTGCACATGCTCAGTAGATGACCAATGAGAACAGTGTTTTCCTCCAGAGTGTCATGACTCCCAGTCCATATTCTCCTGGGACTTGGCAGTTTTATTTTGACAGTCATCGTAATAACAATCCAACTTGGTCGTCTGTCCACTAGAATGCCTGTGTTCTCGCCATTTTTAGCCTGGTTCTGCAAAGGTTTCTTCCTATAAAAATGTTTTTCCTTTCCACAGTCGCTTCAGTCAAGAGTAATTGTTGGGTCTTCTCTGTAAAAGTGGCCTGAAATTACTTTGTTGTATTCCGCACTATACAAGTAAAGTTGAATTGAATTAATGTCGATAGTGTATTGTTCTCTGCACATTTTTGTGTGTGGTTTCTGCAGCATGCTTTCAGAAACTCACTTTCATTGTGCAGCTTTAATGCACATTGTTTGAAATAAAGTAGCTGGCTTTCACTGTCACGTTGCGGCCATGAGAACCATCTGCTGCACAGTTTGGTTCAGTTGGGTCTCAGAGTTGAGGTATGACTTCTAAATTCATTGAAACAATGCAACCTCGTGTGGACAAATTAGGAACTGCTAATATTGTCATTGAAAAAATGTAGTTATTGTGTTTTTAAAAATACATTTGCAAGGTCATCCTGCATATTGAATCCTCTGGTGGTTTTAGTTCATTATCATAAAAGGTCATATTATGCAAAATTCCCTCTCTAAAGTTTTCCAACAGTAATAATTGTCCCCATACCTGGACTGTCGCTCCAGAAGTGAAGACAGTCTGTCCTCTCTCTCCCTGGCTTGTTTCAGGTTTTAAAAAGTGTGTTGCTCCAACCAGCCAATCAGAAATCAAACCCTATATAGTGTCATTGGGGGTTCAGCCAATCCCAATCAAGGTAGGCCCTCCCTTTGACTCCTCCCACAATTAGACAGCTCTGCTCTGGCACATGGCACCACGAGAGGAAGTACTTCCTCCTCTTCCCAAGATGGACATGTGTGGGCGGAGCCAGTCCAGCTCACACAGACACAGCAGATTCTGAATGCAGCTCCTATGATCCAACATTCAAATGGAGGAAAATCAAGGAAAAGCAATAAACTCGGAATACAACGTTTTTTCGACCAGGTAGTCCATGTGAAAGTGTTGAAAAGATGGATAATAAGACTCTTTTAAAGTTTGACACCCCTGTTCTGAGATAATATTTTGACAATATCACATGTTTTATGCCATAATTTATATGAGCAGCCAATGATACAACAATCAATGCAACATTGCATTCTAGGGGTGCAGATTAAAATGACCAGGTTGCTGGGTCAAAGATCGAACAACTAGTGATGTAGTTAAGTAATGATACTGGCGGGCAGATCGCTCCACCGAGGGACACAGTGTTTGTCACTACTGGTTTAGTGGAGAGTGACATGGTGAGTTTGTGAGATCTCAGTGTGCTAAAGGAACATGAAGCAAACTTGAGAATCTTTGTGAAAAAGTATTGTTTTTTGAAATGTCGAGTTACATTTGTTTTGACGTACTGAAACCCAACTGTGAACTACACAGTTAAGCTCTAAACAACTTCGCCTTAAACTCTGATAATGTTGGAGTCATGATGACAATAGATGCACTTTTGCCCCTTTGCGTGCCTGGACCAGAGCCCCAGCGGTCGAGGTGATGATGCTGCACTTGTTTTTGTGCTTTAATTGCGGTGCTTGAGGATAATTGAAAAGCATCTGAAAATATCTTCCTGATGTCAGGAAGGGGCCTGTGTTCATCAGTTTCTGTGAGTTTCTGCTCAAACACAGCCACATTTGGCTGATTGGCCACATGTGTGGAGGTGAAAGCATCCTCTGGTTGCATGCCTGACCAAAATACTTTCGAATGCTTTCAAAGGGACAAGCGAGGATCATCCCTCACACATTTTTAGATTAGTCACATTCCACAGAATGCATTTGTTTTTCATTGTGCCTTTGAATGTGGGCATCTCCAGGGGGCTAATGAGCATTTTTCCAACTTTTGAAGTGGTCCAAAAAAAAAATGTGTGCAATCACACTAGAAGCTCTTGAACATTTTTGAAAAGTCGATGCACCAAAGTGACGCGTTCTAGAATGAGGTCCGGACCGGTCTATTGTGATTAAATAACATAAGTAATTCTGGGTATTGAATCAAAAACAGTTTGTATGAATGTGTGACGCATGTCTTAAGTTTCTGATGGTAGAAATATAAGAAATGGCACCGGTGGGCTCTTTGCTTGGTTTTTAGGCTCGTCTAAATTTCAGGTCTGTAGCTCACACAGGTTCACAAGGCTTTACCTGATTGGAGTTTAGAATGAATGATGCTTTTATTGTTGAAGGTTCCTCTGTTTGTATGTGTGTGTGTCTGCTTGTCCACCAGTATGTGTCTTTGCTATAACGTTTTGGTCCATTAGGGACGATGGGGAGCTTCCACAGCCATTAGGCTCAGTGAGAGTTGGTGGTAAGCGATGTGCAGGAGATCGCAGAACAGGGTTTATTTGTCATAGAAATACCAAATTTTGTGAATAGCTTTTGAACGTACAACAATCAATCCTGCTTTTTGTGACTGTTGTTATCAAGGACCTTGATGCAAGTGTCCCACAACAGATGTTTTTGAGCAAATAAGATAACTCAGTAAGTCATTACCCCATTCTGAACAGTGAAGACATTTTAAACCACAACTTATTAGCTTAAAAAATATATGTATTTCATTTCATTTTATAGTTGTTATAGTGTATGTTTTTACTCTTATTCTCTGTTAATTCCTTTCCATCTCATTTTACTGTCTGATTTTACTGGAAAGCATTTTGGTTGCCTTGACTGTTTTAAAGGGCTTTATAAATACATTTTGATTTTGATTGGTATTTTCGGGGGGGGGGTACGAAACAGGAAAAAGGATAGAAGTTAGTAAAACTAGACACTTGCTTGATATATATAGAGAATAAAAGTTATGATTACTCCCTTCTGGGGTCATCACAGTGAAGTATGTGAAGAAAGTGATTGATTTGTTAGGTTTGAAGCTGAAGGTTCTACCTGATGCAACCTGAGCAGTTTGAGCCTCGGTAAGCACGCCTGCATCCCGAACATGTAGGCCAACACCATACCTAAAAAAAAAAAAATAAAAAAAAGCTCTGCTCACTTTCAGTTGAGGAGCTAGAGGGTTAAAACCTTCCAACACACATTTAAAGAATGACAAATGCTACAAATGACAATCCAGACATTCTTCTTGCTGAAAAGCACTCGGACGCATCCGCCACACTAATGCTGCAAATGTGAAGAATGCGCGCACGTTCAACTAAACACATCCACACTTGGAAATCAAAGTTGGTCGGCGTGCATCATGCATACAGTGAGCGGGCGGAATGACGTGTGAGGTAATGGAGTGTCCTGTGGCCCCGCTGCCAAACATAATAAAATGCCCTTTGATTACATTCCTCTGTGACCGGTCGTATCCCACTTTCCATTCTCCTTCAGTGTTTTATGCACAGCCGCTCTGTTTTCATGATGCGGGGCAGCGATCTGGAGCCTGTGGGGGTGACTCAGCCGTGATGCATCCGTTTGATGTCCGGAGCTCGAGACCTCCCAACATTTTTATGTCCCACCTGCCACTTAGGTTAGAAGAGGAGGAGGAGGAGGAGGAGGAAGCATGGTTGTGGTGGAGCAGAGAGCACAGGGGGGCACAAGAAATGAAGACATGTAAAGAACACTGAGGCTACATGTTTGGGGGCAGGTGGGTCTTCAGCATGCATCCTTTCACAAATGACCCCCTATCCTATGACTTTGATGGTAATTTCATTTTGCTAGCACTATGTATGCTTGCTTGTTATTGGTGACGTCTCATCAACCAGCATCGTCGCCATCTGCTGTCGACTTTTGGGTCCAGCTTCGGGTTACAGTCTACTCTACCTGAAGCAGTACCACCCCGAGAGAAAAAAATTAGTTTGGGCCTGCGGGTCACATATTTGAATCTAATTTCTGCTACTTTTACGTCGAGCTCCAGCTCTGTAAGAGATAGAGGATCGTGCCAAAGTATTATTCAAAAAGCCCTCTGTTCCAGTCAGCCATTAATTTCTATTCATGTGTTTCCACTTTTGTTCCCTTTTAAACCAACTGATGCTTGTAATTTAGTGGTAGTGACCCAGCCTAATTTAAAAAAAAAATAAAATGGATGTATTTGATTTTAAAGCGGCCAGCCTGACGAGGCAAGTGTCAAATACACGGACTCAACAAATGCAACACTTGTAGTATGTATAAAGATACACAGCAACAGAGTAAACTTTGGAGGGAAGACCTTGGCTCCATCTTTTGTGTTGACGTTTGAGGGCCAGAACAGAACAGGCTGCTTTCTGTGGGTTTCAATCAACCCACCCGGAGATGAATTTCCTTTTAACCCTTTGACAGCAGAGCTCGGGGAGGGCGGTGCCCAACCCAGCTGTGCAGCACGTCATTGGTCGTGGGCAGATGAGTGACAGGCTGCACGGCCAGGCTGTGATTGGCTGCTGAAACCTCCTGATCTGTCTCCACCAGTCCCCGCCAGTCAGGTGACACGCTGCAAAAATCAATGTTATCAATCTGTCCTCACAATCAGCAGGAGCACCACTATTGGGAAGCTGAAATTTATCAATGCGATAAAACTGCTCTGCTTTCTCTTGTTTGTGGAAAAAATTTAAATAAGACAAACAAGAAATCTATCCTCCTCGAGCTTGTCTGTGGTTTATTACAGATTAGATTTATTGTGGGGCTGTTTGGGGATCGAATGGGGGAATGAGCTGTGACGGTTTCTTTTTTAACTGCTGGCCTCATAAACAGAATCTGTTTACATTACAAGACAAAATTTAACATTATCAAGTACATCTGAGGCACAAACTGCCAGTTGGAAACGTCTCCGGTTTCAATCTGACTCATAAGCGTCATCAGATGACGTAGATTCTCGTCCATTTTGTCATTTTTTTGGGGGGGGTCAATAAAATCAAGCCCATTAAAGCTAAATTGCCTCATGAATAATGTTTTGACCAAAACTTAAGTGGACAATGCGATGACTTAACCACCTGTCTGGGACGAGTGAGCGTGTTTGACAGGAAGTTGTGTCCGTATGTCCCACCACTTGTCGCTGCTGCAAAATTTGTGGTTTCTTTACATAATTTACACACTGTTTAACACATTTACACATGAGCATCAGCCAGACCTTTCTCCCTTCGTAACCACACACACACACACACACACACACACGTTATTTTAACCAAAAAGCGTGGGGAAAAAGAAAAAAAATGCAAATGTGTGTGTAAAGGTTTGTTTTGAGTACATTGTGGGGACCTGTGTCTGTTTTGCACGCTCACATTTCAGGGACTTGTCAGAAATATGCGAACAGGAAACAAGTTCCGGCAGAGAAGTGATTTCATAAAGACATGGTTTATCGTTACACTGAGCTCAGCGCAAAGTACAACTAGTAGCAAGTAGTCAGTTTTGTTTGAGTTTAGAGTAAGTCTGCAGGAAATGGGTCTAAGTCAATGCAATGCAATATCCCCGAGAGGCATAAAAACACAACGCTGTGTGTGTGTGTGTGTGTGTGTGTGTGTGTGTGTGTGTGTGTGTGTGTGTGTGTGTGTGTGTGTGTGTGTGTGTGTGTGTGTGTGTGTGTAACCTGATTGCACACTGACCCATAACGACTCATGTGACCGTGGGGACAAATATTGATTTAACCTTTTCAGAAAATCATTTCATTACTGCGTGAAGACATTTTTCAAGAGAAATCTATGATCAGCGGAAAACAAGTGCTAATAAAGTGTTTTTCTGGTGAAAATGCAATAAAGTAAGGCTTAATAGTAACGATCACATTATGAGGACTCTAACCCTCTTTCTTGAGACGTTTGCAGATGGTCACATGTATTTTCACAGTTGTAATTATTACATGTCTAACATAAACTAATTATTCTGTAAATTAGCATTGATCGCATGCAGACAGTCAAAGACAAAATTCTGTCCACAATGAGCCAGAGCAATCTTTTTCTCCCCGTCATTCTTAAAATATAGTTCAGTTCAGGAAATACCCGCATCCACGCGACACCATGAAAACGACTCAAAATGATGTAGTACATGTAGTACCTGTTCTACAGGTGTGAGTCAGATGTTATTTTGGTGACGATAATTTCCTCAGCTGGCTTTACCGCAACTTGTATCTTAATCTTTTAACTTTGTTATAATTGCTGTCACGCTTGAGTTGAAAGATTTCCTGCACCAGCACTTTATGTTATCACATTTCATTTTTCTTGTTTAGAGACCAAATCAAACAGGGTCTTAAAGGGGCTCGTTGGTTGACGTCCTCGTTGGCCTTCCATGTGTTAAAGTGTCCTTTATTCTTTATTAATAAAAATCGCTTGTGGTCTTGTGCTGTCGCACAATTTCACATAGTACTCGCCGGGTTGAATCAGGGAACTTTTTCTATATATGTGTACCGGTACTCTGAGCAGCATCGGACCCAATACTGGTATCGGTATCGGGGCGTGCCTACTCTAAATGAGTAGAAATCTGTTGTCTATCTATAAAAGCACACCCTTTTTTTGATATTCCTATTTACGTTCAATGTTAGTCATTGTATTATTCTTCACTGACTATCATAAACATCATGTATAACAGAATAAACAATCTGTTTGTTTATGCTTTATAGAAGATCTTAGTAAATCAGACCTCTTGTGTGCTAATGTGTGGCTGACGGTCATATGGCATTCCCTAACCCCTGGCATTAACCCTAACCATCATAAATTAGAGTTTAACTTCACCTAACTGCAACATCCGTCCTAAAACCACACTTTGACCCTTTGAAAACATGTCGGCGCCTAACCTATGGCCGTCTCAGGTCAAAAACCAAAATTCCTCCCTGACCGCTTAAACATAAAACTCCAGACGTATCGCTTTCAATATCTGATATCAAACATAACTTATGGGCTTTGAGATGCAAGCAGGGCGGAAAGGAGACCATCTCTGGTTACCAAATAGGAGGTCACAAAACCCAAAGGGGAAATGAGGTTGATGGATCGTTTCAATCTCCCTTCACCTAACTGCACCCTTCGTCCTCAAACCCCCTCGAATCTCTGAAGACTTGAAGCTTTTTATCCCTCATTAGACAATGTAGGCCAGAGTCCACAGAGTGAGAGAAACAACAACAACACACACTAACACACAGCAGACTACAACCTCTTTTCATGTGGTTCAGTAAAAACATGATTTCATGTAATGATTGAACTGATTGTTTTGTCATTTTGAACAGTTACGACACAAACTCTTTAAGCAACACAGATACACACAAAAACAAAAAGCACCTTAACTCGTAAAGGTGCACCATACCATCAGGTAGTTAAACGTTAGCTACGGTGGCGTGGTTTTCATCCAAACAGCAGCTTTGGTCTGTTAATCAGTGGCTACAGAGGATGCCCCGGGGCGCTGGACTGAGTGGAGGCAATCTGCATCTCGGCGGCACTCAGAGCTCCACGCAATGAACATAGTTTGACTTTGTAATCTGATCTGTGAAACCAGGTTAAACAGTCTGACTATGAGCAGTTTGGTTCAGAACCAACTCAGACTTTTGTCACGGATTTGGTTTATTTCACAATCTGGTCACTGTAATGAAGCAACACGTAGTTGTGGCCCTGTTCACACAGCAACAACTTCTGTTGTGTTTTGGCTGTTTGTTTACATGACAACAGCACTTTTGGAAAACAGCTTCCAGATTTCAAAGTTTAAAATTTCTCCCCGTCAACGTGTAAACAGGGGAAAACACAAATTACCTGAAGCATGAAGTACGGCACATGCACACCGCTCAGCGTTAGGGTTCCTCCCGGTTCTGGTGGGAGCTCCGTCGACAACAAGCAGACGGTTTCCGTCCGACGTGTCCCGTGTTGTGGCTCCGCCCGCCTCTCGGTGCGAACGCCGCGGCTTCACAGCACCATGTACTTTGTGGCACGAGGCGGCACTTTCAACTTAATGAGGCCATGTACTCCCTGATTCATTTACTCTAAAATACATGTTGTGGAGACCAGAGCAGTGTGTCATTAGAAATCACTTGACGGGGACCCGAAACAGAAACGTCTCGACTTCGAGTTTCTTATTTTTGATTCTCCTTCAGGCGAGAGACGAGAGGAGGAGGACGAAGCGACAAGGGGTGAAGGGTGCCAAAAAGAAATGTGTGACCTCCTGCTCCTTTGTGACCTGTTGAGATCACCAGGTGAGCATTCAGGGTCAGCGAGGACAGTGGAGGGAGGGTGAGCTCTGCAGGGAACAGCCCCCCCCCCCCACTGGACCAATCTATATGCTCTTTCTTCTCTCCCCCCTTGTATCTGATTCGGAAAGTATGCCAACGCCGATCATTACGTTTGTTTCAGATATCGCTGACCTCTGGGCGTGTGCACGTCTCCATGCTCGGAAAGGGGAAACCTCCAGGCGCTATTCTCCAGGCGACTGACCGGCATCGAACCTCAAACCGCACAGAACACTCTCTCTCTTGGTAAACATTGCGGGTTTTTTTGGTTTTTTTCTGTCCGACGTGTTTTGGGATGCTGCTCCAGAGGTCTAATTCTGCTCGGTTTGAAAGTACAGACACCCCCATGTCAAAGACAGATGCTGTAAATCACACACGGTCATTAGTGGGGAATAAATGCTCTTTTTTTCTCTCTCTCTCTTCTTTTGAGGGCTTGGCAATACAACATAAAGCCATGACAAATAAAAGCAATAAACAATTTATTGTTTCGAGGTTAGAAATGGTTACATCTCCCCACACAGACAGGAATGGCATTTACGCAAACGAATTGGCTGTAAACGCTTTTTATTTGAAAACCCAGGATATAATTAGAAAGAATATGTGTGTGTGTGTGTGTGTG
This sequence comes from Lipophrys pholis, assembly GCF_963383615.2. Lineage (NCBI taxonomy): Eukaryota > Metazoa > Chordata > Actinopteri > Blenniiformes > Blenniidae > Lipophrys > Lipophrys pholis. The sequence continues at coordinate 3,327,932 of NC_137640.1, read as the reverse complement.
TGTGTGTGTGTGTGTGTGTGTGTGTGTGTGTGTGTGTGTGTGTGTGGGTGTGGGTGTGTTGGTGCGCAAGTCTCAATAGTGTTTTTTTTTTTTTGTCCCTCCCCCTTTCTCTTCTTCGTTATGTCAAGCGGCTCCCAAATATTTTGTGTGAGAAATAAAGTTCACATGAGGAATTTCACAGGAGGCTGCGGGAAAAATGCATTAGACTATATGGTGAAGAAATATGAATCTGACATGCACAACTTGTTCAGGGGTGAAGGAAAACCTAAATTCCCAGTAAAGCGCATTTCAGCACTATCTGTGAGACATTGATGGACACACACACGCACCAACATTCTAAAACAAAAGCAACATGCTGCTTCTTAGGTCTGTTGTAGATTCATGATGATGTTTTATTCTTTAATCAACGTGTGCAAATCTAACTTGACAGTAGTGATGTTAATTGTTTCATGAAGGATCGAAGTTTGGCAACACGGTGATGTCGTGGTTAGATGGGGACGACGCAGAGTCACTGAAAACTGAATAAAAATAATTTAAAAAGACACCCGAGGTGGAGGTTTTTGAAAACATTCTGATTTCTTCACAGTGTATTCGGGCAAAAACAACATTTTCTGGAAAAGCTCGGGTTCCATCTGCTTGTAGAGGATGCCTTTTCACCTGTTGTGTAAACTGCACCTCACTGTGGGGGTTTTCTCCAGATATTCCTGCTCCTTCCAACTAATCAGAGACTAAATTCTCTCTTGTTGAAGGAGCCGGTCTCGATGCTCGATAGGCTGAGCTCCAGATACTCACAACCCGAACCTGGATATTGCATGTATAGAAGTTGGTTGGACTTATATTGAAGATGTCCTTAAAGTCACGGAAATGATGCTTAGATATCTGCTCAAACCCTGAAACCCTGAAGTTTCTCATGCAGAAGGTCCCCGTTGTAGCCGGCATCGTGGCCATACTGTCTTTCTTCATCACCAGTCTGGTTTTGAACCTTCAAACTGGGCTTGTGACTAAAGTTTGTGCAACATTTGATTTTCCTGCTGTGATCCGAGGAGTAAAAAGTTAGCACAACCCGGGAGAAAACACAAAGAATTATGATTTACGCAATTCTCAACTGAATCTTTGCAACTTCAATTTAAGCTACAAATGATTCCGGTTTTACTTTTTTTTCTTTATTCTTCTTTTTAAATTTTTGCACTTTGTAGTAAAAGAGAAAAAGGACTATCCTGTCAGCAGCTCCGCAGCCTTGTAATGGAGACAAAACCTTCAGGAGGCTGGCATCTTTATTATTATTCTCCCCCACAACCCACAAATCAGATGATATGATGCACGCGCTGAGTCCTTCTTAGTCGTCCCCCCCCCCCCCCCCCACCGTAGGCCCTCCCTTCCCCCGCTGCCGGACTCCCACGCAATCTTCCCAGCACTGCTGGATGTGGCCGTGCATGAGTTGCGCAAGATTAATCCACCATTTGATGGGAAACGTGTTGTTCTCAAGGTCTTGTCGGGGAGGGGGGAGATTTAAAAAAAAGAAAACAGGAATAAGATTACGTTTTCATTCTTCTCCCACCCCCCCACCCCTCTCTCTCTTTTTTCTTTTTTTTTTTACTGCTGACAGAGGAGTGCAGTTTATTTACTTTACCAACCTTTTACTGCCACCTTCCCCCAGCCCTGCCACCACATCGCCGCCTCACTCGGCTGCCCCGCTCAGTGATAAGCCGGGGGGGGGGACCATTAATTTCTCCTCCCACACCCGGCCAGTCTTTCTGTTCACTTGAACAATCTACAGAGCTGAACCTGCCCTTTACAGAGTCACTGATGTGAGGAAGACAGTTTTATAGACGGGTCTGTGTACATACAGTAAACATACACAATACAGACTCGGGGATAAATCTTTGTGGGGACATTTTTCTTATTATTAATTTATTTATTTTTTCGATATAATGCTTTTGTTTATTGTTGATTGAGGTTGGAAACTTTGACGCAGTGCTGCTTGTGGTTTGAGGTCCGAAGCCTCGGCACAAACTGAAACCAACATGTACAAAGTAGAAGTCATGGATAACTTTGACACAGTACATCTTCTGGTTGGATGTCAGCCACCATGACAAGAAACTGAAACCGAGGTGGCGCATTTATAAAACAGAAGTCAGGCGTACCTGCAATTTTTACAAGTATACTTATTGAAGTCTCAAGCAGTTGAAAAGCGCCGCACACACACACACACGTGCTCAGAGAACAACACGCTATAAACATTAACAATGGGAGAACACGGGCATCCTAGTCAACCAAGTTTGATTATTATTACGGTGACTGTCAAAATAAAACTACCAAGTCCAAGGAGAATACGGTCTGGGAGTCATGAGGAAAACGTTGTTATTGTACATCTACTGAGCGTGTGCAGAACAAATATTCACCACGGTTGTGGTGCACATAAGCAGCAGCAGCCCGAGCGTTTCGTCCGTTTGCACAACGAGAGAGTCCGAGCGTTTTCGAAAAGATCCACCTTCGTGTTAATGGACACCCGAAACGCAACAAACGTTTTGTGTTTTCACTTGAAAACATTGTCGCGTAAACGAGGCCTGAATCTAGAACATCTCCTCTGACTGCTGCTGACGTGTTCGTGTCGGACTTTTGTTTGTTCGCAATGGGAAACGGCCCCAGAATATTTGGATCGCACCTCCGTAGCTGGAGTCTTGACGCCAGCAGAGTTAATGTCTTACCTCATCCTACATGTGAAACATCACGACTGCACCCGACCTGCCACTCCCTCTGCACACACAACACGGAAGACATCCATTAGAGGCTGAGTGGGCACGGCACAGCTGAGAGGCGCTGTGGTGAAAGGGCTCCGGCATCACAACCTCATCAGTCACTCACAATCCAAACAGCATGTCGGGCGCGCAGCTTCAGCCAGAGCCACTTTGCAGCTGGTGTGTAGGACACGCTGCCTTTTAGCCCCCTCCGGCACACACACACCTGTTCAGTGTCAGGTCAGGCTCCAACATGTGTCAGACTCTACAGAGGCTGGGAGTACTGCACGCTTACCTTTTTGGCAACTGCTCTAACACCTGTCCCTTTATCACGGTGAGCCCAGCTTTCATCTTGTAATTTCAAATCCATAAGCCCCCTTCACTTTTCATCAAGTCCCTGTAATAACATGTTAAAGGGTCGGTTCACCTAAACGCGCAAAATCATTTTCACAGTTGGATGGCTGTCGGTTGAGCTGTTTTACGCCATCTGAGAGAAAGTCAAAGTCAAGTCACTGTGCTTTTGACTGGAAAACATTTTCGGAGTCTCACAAGATCCACTTGACTCTTTAGTTGTATTGTTCTTCTTCCATCTGCAATATTATTTTATCCAAACTGAGAACGAGCAAAAGACAGACATAAAAGTAATCCACTACAGGACATTAGAGTCTATAAAGAAGCAAAAACAGAAGCTTTCACACCCTGGGAGAAAACCCACACATTTAGGGATATTTACAAAAAACAAAACTAAATGTAGAAATGTAATCTCATTTTGAAAAACAGAAGTTTGATGACATCGATAATATTGAACATTATGATTTTACATATCCCTAAACTGTGTTATTATTTTGTGTGCCTGTCTCTTTAAGAGGCGCAGAGATTACTATTCTTGGTACCCATTTTTGAAAAATAAATCTTTTTCTTCAATGTTTTTGGAGCGTCAAAAGCCCTGGACTGTTGGGAACACATACAGATAAAGCACATCAAAGCATGTGGAAAATTTGGAAATACTAGTATGTCTATAGTAAATAGTGTGCTGTGACTTTTGTTAAAAGATTAAGTTAACCTTTTCCACAAAAACAGGGGGAGGGGAAAATTGCCAGTCAGAGCAGAGGAGAGTTTGGTGAAAATGAGAGCATGTACGCTAAAAGCACATTCAGATGTGCAGAACATTTGGGACAACCATGGTATGACCAGCAACACATTTCTGCATAAATTGCAAAACAAATGCACATAAAGCGGAGGGGATTTGGATGCAGTTGGGAGCATGTACACTAAAAACACACATCAAAGTGTTCAGAAAATTCAGGAATAGTGTGCTATGGTTTTTATTGTTTCCGGCAAAAAATGAAGAAAAGAAGAAAAACGTGAAAAATCACTCAATCAAAGCGTTCGGGATTTTGGTGGAAAACACAAAACGCAGGAGACGTGAGTCAGCAGCGAGTGGCAGGCACACAAAATTCCATAGGAAATGTTCTAGTTTAGAGTTGATGGCTGATTCTCCAAACAGGAACATTACATACATGAGACTGACAACAACATGCTGCCCTCCGTTAAACAGGAGTTCAGTAAAATAGCAACAGTGCGCTGGAGGCGGATCTTTGCAAAACCATACTTTTATTAAATTAAATAAAAGCTTAACCAAAACCTCAAAACGCACTCTCCCACACTGCTGTCTCGGTGTTCACTCCGGCCCGGGCGGCTGCTCTTTTATGGGCAGAGAGGTGATTGAAGCCCTGATGTGAATCAGGTGCGCTGCCTCTACCTCTCTGCCAAGTTAAAACTATAATATATAAGAAAGCAGCACAGAGACAGCAGCTATACTTTTCATCTTGAAGTATCCAATTACAGTTTGGTAACTATGTTACTTGTTCAAAAATAAAATGTTACTAGCGTGTCACTGCCTAAAAGTTGCTTAAGGCATTTCTCGCAACACAGTCAACCTTCTGCTGATTCATGTTGCCACCACCTCAGGTGTGACGTCCCCAGAGGGATCTCCAGATGTCCCTGAAACCTCCTGACACATGTGGGGATCAGGCGACGAGCGGCAGACTCCCTTTTCTGGTTCGTTACCTTCAAAAACTCGTCCCACCAAAATCCTGCCCTTCGTTTCAGACCAGGAGGAGGCGGACATGCTTCTCTCTCCCACTGAACACATGTTGCTAATGTCCCTCACGGCCAACGTAAAGACTTTAAGAGCAAAACTTTTCACATTTTGTTCTGAAGTATAAAGATTATGACTTGAACCTACAAACTGAATATAATGGTATTGGTGCACGGTGGTTGTAGAGAAATAAGCTAAATGTGCATTTACCAAACACCTGGAATCTAATATTCACTCTGTTTCACCTCTTGGGCTCCTCAGTATTTACTAGTAAGTCTCAGATTATGTTTTATTGCAGATGATTTAAGATGGACAATGAAAAGTTGATGTATTTGATGTGTACGAGAGAAAGGCTTTAATGTTGTGGCCATGAATCAAAATTGAAGAAACATGAATAAAAACTAAACGTTACTTAATACAAACATATTGCCAAGTGCTAAAGATGATTATGATGATGTCATGGCTGTATATTGACGATAATATCTGGAATTTCAAAGGCCTGCCTATTTCCAGGATTATTTCCTCTTATTTTTCATGAGAAATGATGAGGAGGAGGAAGAGGAGGAGGTAAAAAAAAATATTGAGTAAACTATTCATGATAGTAGTATATACAAGAAAAGAAAAACATTTTACAAGTGAATATAATGGTAGTGGAATGACGATACTTTTAACTCATTAATGGACCTGAAGTGCAAAACTATGAGTTTAACAGTCGCTACACTTCCTCTTTTCTATGAAGACTCAACATATATTTTGAATTCAATTCATGTAACTGGCACAGAAGAGAAGACAGTCTGTCCTCTCTCTCCCCGGCTTGTTTCAGGTTTTAAAAAGTGTGTTGCTCCAACCAGCCAATCAGGAATCAAACCCTATATAGTGTCATCGGGGGTTCAGCCAATCCCATTCAAGGTAGGCCCTCCCTTTGGCTCCTCCCACAATGAGGCAGCTCTGCTCTGGCACATGGCACCACGAGAGGAAGTAATTCCTCCTCTTCCCAAGATGGGCATGTGTGGGCGGAGCCAGTCCAGCTCACACAGACAGGGATTCAAACCCCGGCTTTAATAATCATATATTACCATGCAAATGATATTAGCAAATCAGGCAATCAAGCAGAAATTACTCCTTGACATTAAACATCCATGATTTAAAAAAAACTTTTTCTATAAAGTGTGTGATTTCAGGTCGTTGTGACCAGATGACCAGGTAGTTCTGGTCATCCCCAAGTGTCAGTTCATGGATTCTCCCAAAGGACCTGCTGTGTTGAGAAGCCCCGCCCAGTGACATCACAATCCATGTGACACGCTCAGTGCAAGCCTCGACACTCCAAAATCCAAGATTAGACGACACCTCTCTGTCTGCCTCCCCCGCTGAGTCCTGCCTTTCTTCTGCCTTCTTTTTTTTCCTCTCGTCTTAATCCCAGCGCAGTCCCTCATAAATCTATTCTAGCCTGTTTGAGCAGCGTTGTAAGTGTGCGGTCTTCGCCTGCTGCCGACCTGTCGTCACAGACTGTGTGAGAGTTGGGTTTAAGATTTCAATCCTCTTAGCGAGGACTTTGCCTTTCCACTGAAACGCTCCCTGATCCCAGCCCCGCTGCAGGACCAGGTTGGTTTCAGAAAGAATGGCGTGGCCGGTAGCAGGCCCGGTGGCAGGCCCGGCGGCAGGCCCGGCAGCAGGCCCGGCGGCAGGCCCGGCGGCAGGCCCGGCGGCAGGCCCGGCGGCAGGCCCGGCGGCAGGCCCGGCGGCAGGCCCGGCGGCGGCTGAGCGGCGCTCATCGGGTATGTGTGTCAGGACAGGAACAGGAAACTGATCCTATTAGCAGCCCGGAATTGGCCTACTCTCAGGAAAGTGTCACTTGAGTTGGTCAACCTGAGAGCACCGGGTGAGATTCCCTGTCGCCTTGTATCTCCTTCCTCCTGCGCCCCGGCGGCCATGGAAGGACTCGCTGACCTAAAGATCTCCCCTCAATGTGCTGCTGAGTCCAGTATGTCATCCCTGGCCTCCACGCAGGAGATCAATCCAAGCTGCCTGTTCTGACCAATTGAGGCCCTGTTTACATGACGACGAAAACGAGTGTATCTGCTAAACTGACTTCACTTTTGTCCCCCCCTTTGTAAATGGTTCCTTCTGCTCATGCGCTAGTAAACAAACATGTCGGACCTGTAGTGATTTGACTCGCGGTCCGTGTTCTAGTTTTGTCGTCATCTGATTTCATCTGATTCCTCATCAGTCCATACAAAGGTATGGACTGATGAGGGTCTCTCCATTTTGTTCACGTTAATAGCGTATTGTTCTCTGCACACATGTCTGTGTGGTGTCAGTACAAGTACAAGGAACAGCACCCTCCTGTGGCTTGGCATACTAACTACGTCATTGTCAGTGTGTCTGCTGCTACACCATAAATGCAACACTTTTTTTTTTTTTTTTTAACGGATTAGGTGTTGTCGTGTAAACGGGGCCTATAAGAGTAACTCTTTGTTGTGTCAGATTTTGACTTCCTGCTGAGCGCTGCCAGGCATATCTTCCCCACACCGCCGGTCCAAAAAAAAAAAAAAACCCCAGCAAACGACGCAGACTTCACCACAAACACATCATAACACAAGCTCGAACCCTAACCTCTCTGCAGCCTCTCGGTTCCCACATGCAGCTGCTGTGATAAAAAAAAAAAAAATTCAGACGAGTTGGTTCTTTCTTCACCTTTCCTGGCTCTGCACATTCCTCCTCCTCCTCCTGTCTCTCTCTCTCTCTCTCTCTCTCTCTCTCTCTCTCTCTCTCTCTCTCCTTGCCTCCAGATGTTTCTCCAACCATGTCACGCAGACAGTGACAGAGAGCAGTCAGGCCACGCTTTACTCCATCAATTTATTGAAAACAGATACAACAGGAAGAGTTCGTTCCCGTCGAGCAGCCCCCATTACGACAATCAATAAAGAGACGGCTGGTTTTAAAAGCATGCGTGGCATTTAATAGGCTTCAATAAAAGCTGCACCATTGTCGAGAGAGAGAGAGAGAAAGAGAGAGAGAAAAAGGTGGCTTTGTGTTGCATGCAACAAGACCTGTGCTGTAAACTTTACCAACCATATAACAAGAGCACTTTTAATTTTTGCTGCATTTATTCTATAGCCAGTCCGGCGCTTTCCAAGAAAGTACATACCTGAGTAACTTTCATAGCAGTTGTGTGGAAACTCTCATGATCATGCCAGTTGGAAAACACGTAAAAAAAACTAAATAGGACTGTGTAGACGGAGTAATTTACCAGCTTTCACTCACCCTTTAGAGAAGTTTTGACTGAATCAGACAACAACAGGCCTTGAACTGTCTGGACTGAGCCGTCAGTCTTTCCCTCCAAATATTAGTGAAATGAAATGACGTGTTGAGAGTTGTGAGTGCGTATCTTCATTTTGTGTGTGCATTTTGACATTTGTTAGCTAGTACTTGTGTATACACAGATTTGTACTTGGCATTAAAGTTTATGTAAATATGTTTAGAGCAATGTTGACGAGCACCTGTAAATGTCTCCGTCTTCACCTGTTGTGAACTGTTTTGGACTGGCTTGTCAAACGTGAGCCTGTAAGTAGGGATGGCCCAGAGAAGCTTCATGAAGCCTCATGAACCACTATCTTTATTTTCTGACTCCACCGGATGGCGCTCTTAGTTTGAAGATAGAGGCTGAAGGACTGGCAATGAAGTGTGTTTTCAAACATTTGTTGAACCGACAGCGCCATCTCGTGGCTCCAGAAAATCAAGAAAGTGGTTCATGAAGTTTCATTTGGCGAGATCAAGTCCAGACGGAGGGCAAAACAAGACTGAAAACTTACAAACTATTATCGGTCAGGGGTAAAAGAGAACAATCTACAGCTGAGGTGGAAGATAAGTTCGGGACATTTGCATTTTTATAAACACAAACAAAAATGTTACACCTCATGAAATAAAGGCAGAATAAAATACTAGGCATGTACAAATTGCATTTTGCATGAACAAATCTTTCTATGCACACCCAAGTCTTGGTACAGACTCGCACATTTCAATGACAGAATCTAACATCTCCCCGGACACCTCCACAAATGATTTCCAATGAGAACTAGAGCTATACTCGGTAGAGCGCAGACTTTCCTCAACGTTACATTTTCTTGCAGGACCAAGTTAGCATCGCTGGCATGTTAGCCGTTAGCTCATATAGACGCTAACTAGGTAGGGCAGGTAGCTACATCACTGTGTGAAACCCTGAGCAGGAAGCGTCTCCATGGCAACAGATGCTAATCTCCTCCATGTGGAGCCTCTCTCATCCGCTTTGTATGGGACGTTTTTTCACAGATTTTCGAAATTTATTCAGAATCGGTTCGCCATTAATGTTCCTAAATGGTAAAATACATACATACATTCATACATACATACATACATACATACATACATACATACATACATACCACTAACTAAATAAATACATGCAGCAAAAACATAATCTTCTCGGCCAATCTTTCATTGGCGAAGGTAATAATCCCCTTTATCAAATAGTCCAATTAATGGGGTGAGAGGACAGTGGTTCACGGCAGAAGCCACCCAAGTCTCCTCTTCTTCTTCTTCTTCTTCTTCTTCTTCTTCTTCTTCTTCTTCTTCTTCTTCTTCTTCTTCTTCTTCTCGGTTAAAAACATCAAGTGGTAATGTTGGATGTCAGCTGTGATCATGATGCGAAGAACAGACACCCGACAAGTAACGCTTACATTTTTATAAGTTCACCAGACTCAGCTACAGGCTGCACAGTTCTGACATTTAAAGGCTCCCAAAAAAACATCCCAGATGCAATTGTCAGCCTGCAGAAATGATCCCGGCTTCATTAGCCCATCTCCCTGTTTCCCCCATGACGGACGAGGCCTGTCCTCGCTGTCAGCGCCGCGGCTGAGTTAAGGAGCACCAAATGATTTTCCTCAACACGGAGCTGGCAGGACACATTATTTATGCTTTTTGCCTGTACGCCACAGTCAACATCACTCAAGGAAATTACATGTTAATCATTCTCCTGATGGGAAAGCAACCCGACTGCATGAGGAGAAAAAAAAATAATACAAGCAGAGACTGAAAGTGGCTGTGCTCTGTAACAGCAGTGCAACACAAAGCAGACAATCTTCAAATCTTTGGGCTGCCTTGTAAGGATGTTTATGAAGTCGGAGTGGAGTCTGTCGATAAGAGAAGGCATTCGTTTTGCCGCTCAGAGGAATGATTAATTAATTTCAGTCTTGCTTTCCCCGGGGAATGCGCTGAATGCCATAAGGAAATATTTTGAGAAAAAAAATTGTATGGAGGCTGTGAGCTAATTTAAATGTGATGAATAGGAAGAAGTGCGGGTCACATATTTGGGAAACTTCTCGCGGTCTGTTCTTATTTTTTTGGGGTCCTTGTCATTTTTAGGACGAGCTCCAGCTTTTGTTTATTACCATTCAAATCTTGCTTTGACCATAATTGCGATCGCTTCTTGTAAAATTACACTCAATGGAAGGCAATCATGGAAAAACCCATGTCGCTCATATTAATCACTGTGGAGCTTCCATTGCTTTCCCGAGGGAATAGTGCAAAACACTAGTGTGTAGTGGTCAGCAAACGTCCCTCACAGAGAGATATACCCAGTTCGATTCTGGCTGAGGGCCACCGTCCTGCATGTGTCGGGTCTCTCCCAGTTGAAACACACGTGATTGCTGTGACGTTCTCCTTATTGGGCCTATTTTTTCAAGCTTGATAATGCCATCGTCATTAGATTCTGATGAAGCAAGAAGACGTCTAAAGGCTCCCACAAACAGCTCGATTTGAGACGAAAGATCGTATTGTGGGAGAAAATATAAGTCATAACAGAAAGTAACAAAATAAATCCAATGAATAACTCAACACTATACAGGGCCACAAACAATAATAATAAACCAAATGCAGAACAAAAATACGAGTACTGATGGCAAGTGGAATCACCAACAAACAACCGTCAAACAGTTCACCTCTCTTTCCGAGCCACGACTGCGTCCATGTTCTCCTCTTCCTTTTTTGGTGATTTTTCTCCAAACATAAGAATAACACAAGAGTTGTGTCCATGTTTAGCGCCTTTATTTTCCCTGAATAGATGGCGCACGTTTTATTCTTGCGTCACGATTGCGAAACCGTTGAGTCGGCGCAGATTCAGCTTGTACAGTCCTGAACAGTGTGAAGGCAGCGTAGGCAGCCTCAAGACGCGCAGGACGGCGGCCCTACAGGACCTTACAAAGTGCATGGTCTCCTTGTGCATGCATGGGTGTTCTCCACTTACTTTCACAGTTCAAAGACCTGCTTGTTTGGTTAATTGGTGACTCTATTATTGCCTCTATAGGAGTGACTGAGGGTAACATAAAAGTAAGTATTTCTGGCTCAAGCCAAGATCAAAGTCCAAAAGCATATAAGTGGGACAGTCTAAACTCTGTCTGGTTTCAAATAACACAAAATTCAATTGCAAAAAATTAGTTTGGAAAAGAACTCAGCCCCCCTGACGGTGTATTGGATTAGGGCTTGAGCTTCAGAGTCAAAGCCCAATCATACTTTCTGTGCGGATGCGCACGTGGTTCTTAACAGTAATACTATCATAGATCATAGGTTCATATAATTAAAACCACCTTTGTGGATTCTCCATATATAATTCCTCAGCATCTTGGTCAGGATGAGTCAGAGAATTACTGACCAATCAGAGGCCGCCTTTCAAAAGATATAGACCACATGGTGTCAACTGACCAATCATATTGCTCGTTACCGGGCGTAATACTAAACCGGAGGTCAGTTGCGAGTTGTGTACACGAGCCGATAATTCGCTATATTTTGGCGAAAAAATATGAATTCAGGCAAAATGAGACGGTGACAAGTAGTGACGGTCGTTACAAACATATTCTAGAGGCTTTGAGCAACACGTCGCTATTGTTTCGGTCGTCTTTTGCAAAAATTGACCGTCCAGTTGACGGCTGGACGGCTCGCTGCCTAAAACCATGCCAGAGATCACCTCACACAAGCGCTTAGGAGCTGTTGTTGGTGTTCGTCAGTACAAAAATTGGCCGACTGCAGAGGGGTCCGCACGGTCCCTCGCGCACAGGGGTTGACAATGATATTTACGTCACACAGACCAACGCTGACTCTGCGGATGCGGAAAGCATGATTGTACCTTAAGGGTCCTGGCTTCATTTCTCAGCTCTGGCAGGAAGCGCATCCAGCATGAAAACAGGCCACATCTACAGTTTACTGTGACGCCTGCAAAAGAAAGCAGTCGCATCAAACTGACCGAAGCCAACACCTCAGAAGATATACCCGAAACTGCGGCAACTGAAAACAAGGCTAAAATTCCCGACTCAACAATAATCCAAAGGAGTATGAAACAAAAAGGCAGAGAACCCGTTTTCTGTTTCTCCACAAGTAAATGTCAGAGCTTTTATTTATAACCCAAAAACCTATCAGACTGAAGAGAACACAATGTTCAGTTTGCAGAGCAGACAGGCACACAGATCAGAGGCTGAGCAGCCAAGAGCGTCAGTCCAAGCAGGTAGATCAGACTTTCCACCCTGAGTGTTTGGGATTCGTAATGTTGACCTGACCAGAGGACAGAGAGCACGAGACAGTGATTTCACAGGAAGTCGAACAGACAGCCACAAAACAATTGTAAATGGGGCTTTACGTGACTGGTCACATTCATGGCATTCAACTACCAACTGCGTGGACTTGGACAAACATTCTCAGTTCCGTGTAGAAGCATTAGAGCTGGCTTGTTGTGATACAGCAGAGCAGACAGTCGGCTGCAACGGCTCGTCCGACTTAGCAACAGTAACTAAAGGGGGCGGGGCTTAGCCAAAGGTCAAGTGGGACATTCAGGGGAAACTGTGACGTGGGAAAGTTCTCACGCCTCTGGAACACCTGAATACCGGAAAACTGGGAACTTCCCACTTGGATACCGGGAAGTTTTTGGGAAACTCTCAGAAGCAAATTTGAAATAATTGGACGGGATGATGTTTGTCTTTCTCCATGAGAATATTTCAATGTAGATTCGTAAGTGGTCGCTTTGAGTTTCCACCTGCATTTACTGTAAGCACAACATGAAAGTCCCAGATGATGTGTACAAAGACATTTTAGCACATGGACGTGAGAAACTGGTGATTAATGGCAGCTTGCTCCATACCCCTGACTAGTTTTTGAACTGTATACTGGGATTTGAACCTCACAGTCAAGAATGTGCCGGCAGGGGGTGACGCACGAACGGATCCAACACAACTGCTATAAAATGACTTCAGTTCCATGCTGCATTGATAGATAATACATTCAGCGTGAATATGTTGATCCAGCCATCAATACCGCCAGTTTCTATAGATGCTTTCAAAGATTTTGAGTGAGGGATCACTAATGCAGGGGACAGGGTCCACATCAGACACAGAAAGGCCCAAACCTGGGAACCATTTCACTCTTAGGCAAGACTGCTACTCATACCACCCCTGTACAGCCCCCCAGTCACAAGAGCTTATTCTTTCCTCAGAAGGCAATATAAGCATCAGGAAAGGAAGCAACATGAACAAAATTGATCAAGAATGAAGGTCTGACTTCAGGCCTCAGCTCAAACCTGCACAGGGGCAATTCTAGAGACAACGCCACCTGACATGCTAGTTTTTGGTCTGTGGAAGGATAATGAAGTACCTGGGGAAAAAACACTTATATAGGAATAATCTGCAAACTCCCGTGCTAAATGGGATTAATTCTCACTTTGTTCTCCAAATAACGTTGTTTGGGTCATCTAAATCGGGGTCCTGCAACCTACAGCTCTGGAGCCTCATGTGGCTCTTCAGCTCCTCTGTAGCGGCTCCATGAAGTTTTCAGTACAATGGAAATAAAAATGTTGTTTTCATTTTATTTCATTTGCATTCCACGCTGATTTACTCCAGGCGAATAACAAATAAATACGGTAATAACAGCCGTCAGAAAAAAGGTGTCAATATAGAAAAAGCAAGAGATTGAAAGAAAGAAAATGAAAAAAAGAAAAAATAATGAAAAAGAAAAAAACAAATAGAAAAGAAATTGTAACAAAAAAAGGAAAAAACTAAAAAAAAAAGATTAAGAAAAGTAAAGAAAAAATACAGTATAGCTAAAACTACTCAAACTGTTAGGAAACACAGTGGCAATAAACAGATCAAATACTTAAAGAAGCTAAAGATTGATAAAATAGATAAAGCTGAAAAACCCCTGAAAAAAAGAGGAAAATTTCTCTAAAAATGGCTTAAAAGGCAAAAAATTTAATAAAATATATCACAATTGTACCTATGACATTTAATGAATGCAACCTTGTTTTGTATGTATAGCATTTTTATATATATATATATATAGCTTTTCTTAATTTCAGACAATTATCATTTGTTTTGCGGCCCCAGACAGATTTTATTTGGTGGAAAATGGTGAAAACATCTCTTTTTGGCCGTGAAGGTTACAGATCCACGATGGAAATGAAAGCGGCTGTCGATGGTTGTTTTAGAGCAGGTATTCTTGGAGAATCACTGCGACCGAAACCATGAAAGTTCAGTAGTTGAAACAAAAATATTAATTTTAGTTGCACTGGATTTTCATGTGATCCACAGGCAGAGACGCTTCAGCCAAGTCTTACTGTCTGCATGATAACAAAGCCAACTGGATCCACCCACAGAGATGCGGTGTGGTCGGACGCTATGGAAAATGTCAGCAGACCTTAAATTGAGATAGTTTCTGTTCAAACATAGAAATAATGTAGGAAACACCAACTAAACTGCATGTTTGGCTCAATCATCTTTTCAAATCCAATTATTCAACTTCCAATGATAGAACGCAGAGAAAAGTGGGAAAGTTTGAGAGGCCCCGGCCAAAAAGTGTTTGGAGTACTCGGATAATAAAATACCTCTGTTTTCATTTTTCTTTTAAATTGTAGGTCAGTTAAAACCCGTTTTAAGTTCCTCCGGTGGTGAAAAACATCAGAACAGGATCCACAGTGCGCATGCTGCACGCTAAGGTTATCCAAGTCACAAAGCATAAAATAGGGCGGCTGTCAGTTTGATCTACGTCGCATATCGTGTAAATTAGCTGCTGTTGGATGAAGTTATATGCGTGGCTTTGCGCGGTCAGCGCGTGCTGACGGTATAGCTCGCATACGATGACAGCACATGTTGACAGAGAGGAAATGTGCTGCCCGTGTCGCTCACGGAGGAAGGAAACAAATAGATCAGCCCAGAACCGTTCGTTCCCACAAATCCACAAATTACAAAGTGCATTGTGCCAGCCTGACTGACCGAGGACCGTCGCAAGACTTTGTGTTTCCAATTAATGATATATGGCCCCAAATGGGCCGCCGCATTCTGGGAACGTAACGCAGGAATGTCGACTGGGACGGGAGGCGCTTGAAAGAGACGGAGGGATTAATGGGCTTCCTTGAGGCGGAGAGGGTGATGGACAGATAGCGGCGCTTATAGAGACGAGTCAAGCCTGAGGTCTGGGTTTCTGACAGCAGTTATAATATCATTTTATCTTTGTATTATGTATAAACCATCATCAGGCACATTACAACCTGCTGTACCTTTTATTATTTAATCTGGAGGACGTCTCAATCTCTTGACCTTCACCACATCTTGTTTTCTCTGGGTAGTCCAGTTTCTACGGTTTCAGGATAGAATGTTTGTGTAAAGATTTATGACAAGTTACTGCTATAAAATAATCTACTGCATGGTACATAGCTATAAATGTACGATTCCCTTGATAGAACAGACGACCGAGTTGGATTGTTATTACGGTGACTGTCAAAACAAAACTACCACGTTCCAAGAGAATATGGACTGAGAGTCATGACATTCTGGAGGAAACATTGTTCTCACTGTTCATCTACTGAGCATGTGCAGAAGAACCAGTTACTATGGCAATGGTACGCATGTGCTGTAGCTGTGTCGGAGAAAAGTAGTGTTTTCCTGCATCAACATGGAGATCATGGTTTTAGGCAGCGAGCCGTCCAGCCGTCATTTGGACGGTCAATTTTTGAAAAAGACGGCCGAAAAAATAGTGACGTTTTTCTCAAAGCCTCTAAAAATGGCACCTGTTGGTATCGGTAACTGTGACAGTGGAAACGCACACCAAACGGTTACCACAGGTCCTGTACCGGTACCAAGGGGCGCTGTGGAAACGGGGCTAAATATGTTTATAATGGTTTATATATGTCACTTCTTGTCGCTGTCAAATTTTGCCTGAATTCATCTTTTTTCGCCAAAATATGGAAAGTTTCAGCTAGAGTACACAACTCGAAACTGACTTCTGGTTTTCTATTACGCCCAGTAACGAGCAATGTGATTGGTATAAACCTTTTGAAAGGCGGCTTCTGATTGGTCCGTAATTCTGTGACTCATCCTGGTGCGTTGAAATGCCGGCGCAGAGGAGAGGGGAGGAATTTTCTTTCCAAGATGCTGAAGAATTCTATCTGCAGAATATCTACGGACCTTAGATCGATCTAATTTTTCATTTCCAAAATGTTGACACACGTTTGGATAACTGCACATCATTCATGCTTTTCATTGAAGAATAAAATATTCTTCGCTGTGAAACAATTGATTTTGATGTAAGTATTGACAATCCTGCTTGTTTTATCACCTTTTAATTTGTGTGACGGTGACGTTCTAAGATCTTGGGACTGCGCTATAGGAGGCCTGCAGAGAACAAATAAGATCTAATATTCAATTAAAAACTAATAAGAGGAGAATAGAAACAATTTCAGAATTCAAGGTTTGCAGAGGAACAGTTTAGAGTGCAGCTAGAAGCAAAGTGAAACTACAGGGGGAACAAAACAAGCACATGTAGTGACGTTTGGAGTGCGGTGAGTCAGGTACAGGTGTAAACCATCACCAATCAAGGAGAAAAGGAAACATTTTACTGTTAAGATTCAAAATCACAGAACTCATCATGTCATAAATGCTATTTGTTTACTTGAGCTTTCTTTTTTGAAGAAAATATTGTCCCTCTGTGCTCGTGTGGCGACTAACTGGGGAACGACGGCATGTTTAGTCAAACGTTTTCAATCGAAAATATAAAACTTTAGTTGTGTTTTGGGTTTCCCGTTACACGACACCGGTGCTCCAAGCCAGTGAAAACGCATATTTTTCAAAATGGCTCCCAAGGTGGAACTTTTCGACAACGCTCCGACTCCGTCTCCCTATGGAAAACTGGTTATGGTCTGGTCACTGGTCATGTGCACCACAGCCATAGTTACGGGTAGTTCTGCACATGCTCACTAGACCAGAACCTTGGTAGTTTTATTTTGACAGTCACCGTAGCAACCATCCAACTGTCTAGAATGTCCGTGTACGAACATTGTTAATTTTTAGAGCGTATTGTTCTCTCGGCACACACGTGTGTGGTTTCATTACAAAAACAGAAAACAGCACCCTCTAGTGGCCCTACATCGTCTTTACTTGCCCTCAGCCAAACACTGTTCCACCTCAGCTGTTGTGATTGGTGCTCTGCAGCCATTGGCTGATGAGGAAGACGAGTCACTCCAGTATAGTTTGTTGTAGAACAATTTTTATTTCCTTTCACCCAATCCCAACGGTCTTGACTCCACCCAACCCCTCCCCACCCCCACCCCACCCCAGCAAACTGTCACAACACCGGAGAGCGACTCATCGATTCGGGTTCTTTGTATGTTTTTCTGTCGTTATCTGCTGCCAGACAAGCAATAACAACGCGCCGCCGTGAACCCTGACACCGCTATAGAAGTGCAAAAAATAAACAGGAATGAGCTGCAAATCGCACAAAGAGCGTCTTTCTGCTGAATGAGTCTGAACTGTAAGGGCACTTTAGGTAAATCGCACCTCGCGCCGAACAGGCAGACAATAAACAAGCCAAAGGTCAGCGGCTGAACGTCTCAGACGTGGAAAAAATGTCAAGTAATAAGAAAACTAATCTTAGCTGGAGACGTTTTCTTGCTATTCCGGGGGTGTTTCCTTACCCTCTGCTTGTTTTTCATAATGCAGTCTCAACACTTTTTCCCGCTCCTGTGGTGGAAATCACACAATGGCCGATACTGATTGCTTTATTTTCTCAGTGTGTACCCCCTCTCGCGTTTGTTATTGCAGAACAGGAGGATATGCTGGACAGGGGGGCGACGCTGAGCCGGCACAATCTGAACATTTTCTCTCTAATAATCTGAAAACTTGTGGGGTCTATGATGGGGTGTGAGACGGGGGAGAAGGTGCAGGGGGTCTGGATGATTGCCGGTGTGGACATGTTGGGGGGGGGGGGGGGTCAACCAAATCTAGCTCACAAAAAAAGAAGTGGATGTTGAAATGATTTGAGCTCCTTCAGATTCATCGACGTCTGAATTGCAACGTTTGTTCCGATACCATTGGAAACAAATTAGGGTTCACTGTCTTGTCCAAGAACGTGTCAGCACATTGACCAGGTGTGATGCTGAGGGGGCAATTAGGAGCGTGAGCCACCGCTGCCCCAGGGGTCAGGTATGCAATCTGGCTGGCACGTGCTCGCTGGCTGGCTGGAGCATCCGAACCGTGCGGCCCCTCGCCGGCCAGGACTGTAAAACAACACCGCTCCCGGTGCGGCCGTGTGGTCACACGCGCACAAAGGTTATGTGCAAGGAAATTATTGTTTTAACGCAGTTTATTATTGAAGGCCACCTACACACCTGCCCAGAGGAATGTTGTGCTGCATGTGGGGGGGCATTGGCTTGCATACCATCCATGCCAGCAGGGGATGTGGCCGACCTCCTGCAGCGCACAAGTTGAAATCTGCAGATCTTATCTGTTAAAGAAACAATATTGTGTATCGTCATGCTATCTGCAGTTCACTTAACTTGCATGTCTTTTTTTTTTTTTTTTTTTTTTTTTTTTTTAACAATAAGGACCATTTTCACATGGAAATGACACCTTTTTCTTTCTTCTTTTCATTTTTTTTTCAAAAACACAACCAAAACGCTGCGGATGCAGATTTCACTAAAATTATTACAAAGGATTTGAAGGAATCGGAGCTGCTCTCTCCTGACTGGATGCGGCGGTCCCTCATATCGGGGCTCTCCGTTTACATTATTCATACGGAGGAGGAGGGTGTGACTTGTTGGCTCTCTCTTTTTCTTTTTTTTTCCGCCTCGTATAAAACGAGAAGTTCGCGTAAAAGAAAATACAGATGGAGAAGGCTCGCCGGCGCGCTGTGTCACAGAGAGTCCCCCTTAAGCCTGCGTGACAAGTCGCATACTGTCCCTTTGAGAGCAGCTCTCAGTGGAGCAACCCAAAAAAACAACAACAAAAAAAAACTAGAAAAAAAACAATGCCCGGTGTCTGCGTCCTCTGCGTGGCCGCTGCTCTGGCTGCCTTCGCCCGGCTCACCGGCGCGGTGGGTCCGGTGGTCCGCTGCGAGCCGTGCGACGCCGGCGCGCTGCTCCAGTGCAAGCCGCTGCCCAAGGAGTGCGCGGAGCGGCTGCGGGAGCCCGGCTGCGGCTGCTGCATGACGTGCGCTCTCGGCGAGGGACACGCGTGTGGAGTGTACACGGCGCGCTGCGGCTCCGGGCTGATGTGCCAGCACCGGCCGGGGGAGAGCCGACCCCTGCAGGCGCTGCTGGAGGGACGGGGGGTGTGCACCGGCGCCGCGTCCAAGAAGCTCAGCGGCATTCTCATACCGGCGCAGAGACACGGTAGGAGGGTGGCGTTTTTTCCCCTCCCGTGACCTGCTGGTTGTGCGTGCGTGGGTGCGCGCGCGTGTGTCTGTGTATGTGTGAGGTGAGATGTGCTTTGCAGGTCTGGGGAGTTCCCTTCCCTTCTTGTGGAAACGCAGAATAAAGGCGCAGCGCGGACAGCGGCAGAGATAAACCTGCTCCTGAGCGCAAAATCTCTAAGCGGCCGCAGCAGCGGGACGTCTGACGTCTCACGAGCGCGCGCGAGCAACATCACACCGTCTCACGCACGAGCTCAGAAACGAGACAGGAATGATTGGCAGAAAGAAATCCACTACTGTACAAACTGCTACTGTGCTTTTGTTTTGAAATGTAATCAAATACAGATGACCAATAACCAGTATCTACAGCAGTAACTGTAACTGGAATAAATTACTAATTCTCAGTATCAAGTTAGTTGATTAAAACTCCTTTATAAAGAGCTTACTAGTAACTATAACGTCAAGTACTAATTTACTACTACAATAATGAGTCATAAGTAGTACACAAGTAACTAATCATATACTGTTTCTCTAATTCATGATGTAATTCTAATATTTTCGACGAAATATGAATGTAATCACGTATTAACTGTAACTAAGTACCGTAAGTAACAATTACACTCCTCATTGCAATAATGAGTAATGAAAAAGTACTGCATGAGTAACTGTAATCATGTAACAACGTCCAATAACTAGTAAAGTAATGTTTTTCAAAGCGGTAACTTTAAGTACTAATTCTCTTCAACTACTAAAGTAACTATTATTGTATTCATAGCAGTACAAGTAATAAGTAGTAAATGAGTAACTAATCAAAAACAACATTTTCTGGTAATTCACAATGTAATTTCACTATTTTCAAAGGACAAGTAACTATAACTGTAACAAAGTAACAGTTATACTCATAATAATGATGAGTACTGAGTAGTGCACGAGGAACTGTAATCAAATAACAATGTAGAATAACTAGTAAAGTAGTTCCACTGCTCTTCAAAGTAGTAACTTGTAACTATAACTCCAAACAAGTACTAATTTTGAGCAACTCGTAAAGTAACTCAGCTACTTTTATAACTCTAACTAGTAACTTTAACTGTAATCAGTTTATACTTACTAGTAATTCCACTAAGCATACATTATTACTTAAAGTAGTAATAACTATAACTCTAAAAATTTACTAATGTTTAGTAAGTAAGTAAAAAAAAAACACACTACCTTTTAAACCAGCAGCTAATATCTGTAACTGCAATCCAGAACAAACTTTTCGGTAACTAGTAAAGTACTTCACCTTTGTAATTGGAACTGAGGACTAATACTCAGAATGGAGTAATTACTATCTGTAGTGCTTACTGGTAAGTATATCTGCAAACAAGTAACTCACTAAGTAACACTACTGTTTTTTAAAACGAGTAACTTCAACTGTAATCAAGTACTTATTCTCAGTTTACTAACTCCTCTACTACTTTAAGCAATAACCAGTATTCATAACTGCTATTAAGTACTAATGGAGAGTAACTTTCTAAATTAGATTAGTAACCAACAGTTACAATAAATGTAGTTAGTACAAACACCTTTAACTAACTGGTAAAGTAATCCTACCAATACTAACTATAACTGTAATCAAGTTCCAATTTTAAGTAAATACGAGAACATTTCCTGCGTTATTTTAGGAAGTAACTAGTAATCATACTTCTAATATCCTGTAACTAGTTAAGCAGCTTCACTCTATTGTAAAAGGGTAACTAGTAACTATAATTGTTGTTAAACACTAATTCAACAGTATATCTCAGAAACCGGTAATGTAATCCCACTACTATTCAAGCTTCCAGCTATTTACTAGGATGGTAATTAAGCATAACTTTTCAGTCTCTAGGAGTAAATTAAACAACTTTTTAACATAGTAACTAGTAACTGTAACTCTCATCAAGTGCTTTATTTTAGTTACTAATAAAAAAACTGAGTACTATCTGAAGTGGTAACTGGTAACTATAACTGTAAGTACTGACTAATGAGGGACTACAATTTAAAAGTTAAAGCGGAACCTCATAATTAAGTGTCGACAACTATGAGATCGAACCAGCTTGGAAAGTATCTTCCATACTTTATAAAGGGGTGTTAGTACCTTGGAGAATACTAGTAGACAGTGCAGGATTTATTAGTTTTTTTAGGGGGGTGTGGGGGGGGGGGGGTGCAGTAGGTAATTGGGGGCCTTATGATATTCTTCTGCCCAGGGCCTGTGATGTATTTTGAAGCGGCCCTGCACGGATCAAACAGGATCCAGTAATTATTGGCTCTTTCTGTGAATCACAGTGTATAAAATACATGAAAATACTATGAAAATGTCTCATCCTGGGATTTGAAGATTAATTGTTAGAAGGAAAAAAAGAACGAAGAGAAAATTACGCGCAGACAATCCTGGTGCCCTGAAACCAACCGTTAAGGAATGCCACATACATGCTGTAAGTATACAGGCTCCTGCGATGACCTTGTTTTCCTTCCAGCTCAGCTGGTGGATTCTTGTACACTGCATGAAAATATGCAGCTCTTAAGATGTGGCTGAGAGTCATGTAGAGGGGGCTGATTAGTCGCTTTTCCCAGTTCCTTAAATGCAACATAACTTTTCTCACTTATGGCGTCGTCTGATATCACCTAAAAACAAACAAACAAACAAAAAAAAGGTGCATTGCTGCCTGTGTCGAACATTTAACAGCGTGGCGGAAGTCAAGACAGGTATTCGGTGCAGGCTTCTTTGCTGGAGAGCCAGGGGAGCAAGAAACATGGAGGGATGTGATGTGAAGCGCCCCCACTGGTCAGATCATGTCACTGCGGCCTGGTGGTTTGCGCCCTCCTCCCACACGTGAACAAGCTCTCCCCGCCGCAGTTTGTGCTGTTTACCCCTCTGCCATTACACAAACAAATTGTGTAATGTGTTTGTCTGAAACCTCCCAGACTTCCTCCGAGGGTTATAAAAAAAGTTTATACTGACAGTAACAGTTCAAGCCCACAGACGGGGCCGTCCCAGAACACAGGGAGGACGAGAGCAAAAGGGTATGAGAGGCCGCCCATAAATTAAAAGTTACCCAAAATTCAAAGTAAGTAAGGATCCGTCATTGAATAAATTCAAGCTTCAACCAGGATTAAGCAAAAGTGCAACAGCAACTCCGGAAACCCACAAGGAAGGAAGGAATGGTAGAACGGAACGCGGAAAATGCAAAAAAATCTATTTTCTGGCAGCCCTAACTGGGAGTCATGCTCTTCTGGAGGCCGCCAGTGTTATTTTCGTTCATCCATGGAGCGTTTTCAAAAAGTTGCGTTTTCATTGTCTCCGAGCACCGTTTTGTAAACCGCTACGGATGTTTGGTGTTTTCACTTCAGAACGTTGGTGTGTAGTTTGAAGCTGCTCATCAACTTATAACACAGCAACCAGTGACTGTTTGTATCGGGTCGATTCAGAAATCTGAACCAGTTTACCTGAACCAGTAGCTAACATGGTCCACTTTTCATAAACTATTGTCTCCAGAGCAACTAATGGGCGCTTTTTCCACTAGTACCTACTCAGCCCTATTTGACTCGACTTACCTCGCCTCTACTCGACCGTTTTCCTACGGGGTGGGCGGAGTCGTCTGAGCTTTTCACACGTAATCCCCACGGATATGATGCGGAGTGAACATGCATTGGATATCAGCTGAGATAATAAATTAAATGGAATATGTTTATTAATAAGAGGTATTACAAATGTGTGACTGGCTGGAACCTGGGCCGAGCAGGTACCACGAAAGTACCTGGTGCCGGGAACTAACACGTGGTGGAAAAGTGTGAAAGTCAAGCTGATTCGAGTAGGGCTGAGTAGGAACTCGTGGAAAAGTGTCATCAGTAATGTAGAAAGGAGTGAGTTATTAGCTCTCCAAGCGGATTAGCACATGAAAATGCTTCGCTTCTTGATTGAAAAGGCCAAACGCTGCTCTTGTCTACCAGGTTGGCCTCTGGTGTCTTGTAATTAATTCAGAATGATTAAGTTTCTCTGAAAGAATTAGGATTGAATCGTTTCCATAGCTCGCTCTCAATTGTGAAGTTAAGGATTAGGATTAAGGGTTATAATCTGGAGATCTTCGGCTACTTTTTCAACACAATCGGCTTCTAAGAGGGAGTATCGTCAAATAAAATGATTTTAGGAGTTTGAAAAAAAATCCTCCATTATTCTGTTATACTGCACTTTGACACTCAGGTCAGTTTATAAGACGAGACTTTAAACATGGTTTCTTTTGAATTTTTTTTCATATAAGAAAAACTGGAAAAAAAAACTCTTTATACCTCAGACCAACAACAGTAAGTCTATTGAAAAATAAATAACCCAGATGTAGATCTGTAACCGAGCCCATACCCCACAGTACTCTGAGTTATTCCCCGCAGCAGTGTATTGGTCATCTTGACGTTGGTTATTTGCCTCTGTCCTCACAGAAAGCGCTGGGAATCAGGTGGAGGACTGTGCCAACATGACCCAGACGATGACGGTCGTGCCGGGAATGGTGACGGTGAAGGGCGGGCACGGCCGGGGCTCCGTGGACAGTCGGCACAACACCTTGATCCAGAAGGATCAGCACAAGAAGACGCAGAGCTACAAGGTGGAGTCGGTGTCCGGAGGAGCAAACATGGACGTGCACAACTTCTCCCTGGAGAACAAGAGGGAGACCGAGTATGTAAGTGAACCGTCGCCGTGGTGGGAGTCAGGTGGTAGCTTCTCTGACCTCTGGCTTTAACTCTGGTGGACACCAACACCATCACCAACATACAGATGGAAAAGCATGGGACAGTTTATAACTCGAGAAAGTACTTTTCTTTTTTTTCTTTTTTTTGGAATGTCTGGAGGTCATGAAATAGAAATCTGCCTTTCAATGTCTGCACATTGTAGAGTCACAACCCCAGCAGCCAGACGACAACTAGTCAGTAACCGGTGAAGTAACTTTACTACTGTTTAAGCTGGTAACTCTGACTGTAATCCAGTACTAATTTGCAGTAACCAGGATACTGTGGTGTGCACTTTAAAGGATGACCTCACATTAGAATGGAGTAAGAGTATTAGTATTATTTGAGCTTTATCGAGTACTAGTTTCCAGTCACTAGTCAGCTATTTAAAGGAGTCATTACCCAGAAATCATGTTGTTCCTTATTCAAACATGCATGTTGGTGTTGGACCTCAGTTGAAACTTGCCTGAAAATCAGAATTTTGAAAGTGGTTGAGGTTTTTAAAAAAAAAAATTATTTGCTCTTTGTTCAAACCAGACTTTCCCACAAGGGGGCGTACCACAGAACGAGAGGTTTTGATTGTGTTCCCGTGTTGTCCTCTACACAGGAGGCTAATATCATAAAAACAACGAGTATAAACTTTGAAATCCATGTGATTTACAAATTACAAATTATGTGAGCAACGGACTGCCATTCCACCGCTACGCTATGGCCATGACTGAGATACCATACTATACCAGTCTCTCACGTACCCTCACGAAAGGAAGTTGCGGTATGAAAAAAGGGTCAGAACGAGCTCGATATTTGTTTTTTGATTTTTTTTTTTTCTAATAAATTTCAAGAATTGATTTAAAGGCATTTTAAGGAAGACCTGGAGAATACCAGGCGGTGACTCCTTTAACGCAGTTACTATCACTGTAATAACATACCAATTTTCTGTAACTTGCACCACACCGGTGACCAGCAATGTGTCAACCTTTGGGGGGTAATTGTTGGTTAATTGGGGCTCATGATGTGCTCAGGGCCTCCATTTGTCTGTTACAACTGATATCTTTCTGAGGCTCTGACTACTCGACGACGTTTCAGTTTTTTTTGCGAATTGATTTCATCATTTTGAACATTTTGAAAGAGATGTCCGTTTCTACGAAAACAGCAGAAACGCTGACAAAGATGTAGTTAGCCTGTTGGGCCACTAGTGGGTGCTGCTGTTTGTTTATGTAAGGAAACCACACACGTGTAAACGGACAGACGACTTGAGCATCAGTTGAAACAAAAGCACCCTCATGGATTATTTTTCAAAGACATCTAAAAAGTAGTAATATTTAGAGTCTAATCCTTGAACAAACCCTATTAGCGGGTATACATCGTATCAAGCGGTATAGAATTCCCGAAACTCCTGCATGTTAGAAGAATAACATGCAGGCGTGCAGTTGAAGTTAACATTTACTCCCACCCTCTCGTGGTAGTTGGTATGCATGCGCAGCCTCACGCACGCGCAGGTTAAATCACAAGACACAAACAGAACGAGGAATCGCTCAGCTAAACACTGACACACGTCACCGTTTGTGAAGGAGGACTTCACAGGCTTTCCTTGGCTTATCTCAGCTTTGATTATTGAGACAGAGGTTACCACCTGTTTGTTTTTACTTTCACGTGTGGTTCTTATTGTGATATTTGGCCTCTTTCACCTACAGCTCTAAACGACCTCTGGCCTGAGCTTTGTCAGTTTGATGGTCAGTGACTTTATTGAAAAACGAAAACCAGTGATATAATGTTTGACCGCTCCAGTTACGTTTCTACTTTTTTATTTAATGCATCAGTTACTTGTGTATCTCTAGATTATCAAGGCAAAAGAAATACACAGTTAATTTGTGCTAAGGGTGAAGTAGCGGCAGCGACATGTAGTTGTCGTTATTCACGTGTTGCCGGGGTTGTTGGTCGTCGGCTCCTTTGGCCCGGCCTTGATTTGTTCGGTTCTTAATGGATTTTCTGTGTCTCTGTTTTGGTAGAACGGGTTATATTCTAATCCCAACGTTGGACATGTGATCCCCCATCTCTTCCTGTCCATGTGTTAAGTGTCCTTACGCACTACATATGGCCGTTTTTTGTGACAGCTGTGAATCTGGCTTGTACTTTGAACTTTTAGCCCACGATTGTCCGACATTGTTTACGTTGTCAGTTCCTCAGACACTCCAAACACCTTCTACTGCCCTGTGTCGGTTTTCTGACGCATGTTATCATTTGTAGTGACACTGTCCTCGCTCTGTCAGTCAAAAACAGCAGGAATGGAGGTTTATCTGCGGTGTTGTCATACCGAGACACTGTTACGGCCGGCACCTCATCTCCTTCTTCTATGTCCTGAGTGTATCTTGGCATGCAAAGTGCTCTGCGCAGGTGCCTTCCTCGGATTGGCTGGCTACGTCGACGTCCCGCCCACGCTGTTGTTTGGTATGCAGATTGGTCTGCCTGGGATTGGCTTGTTGTCCGTGGAGCCGTTGGAAAACCATAAATGCCTTTTGTGACACAGCTCACCTCGGTTAGGGGTTACTCGTTAACTTTGGAAATTCTGTGCAGTAATCCCCTTTGTCCTGTGAGTTTTTAGATATCTGAGCTTGCTGTAGTTTTTCTTTAATTAGACTCTGGCAGTCGCTGCTCTTTGAGAGCCGATTGGATTTATTTTGGTTTGGTTTCCTATGTGTAAAAGGGAAGAACTGATTTTCTCAGCCTGTCTTTTGGTTTGCTTGTCTTCAGCGGCTGTGACACCTTTAGTTTGTACTTTTGGCTTCTGTTTGCTGTTCCCCTGTTTTTATTTGGGAAAATAAACCTTGATTTACCCTGTTTAAAGGCCATTCTATCTGTCTTATGTTACACCCAGATCCCAAGCCGGCCAGGTCGTAACATAAATGGGTGCTCGTCCGGGAATATAAATTTTTTCCTGAGGCCAGGGTTATTAGGTTGATTGGCGAATAGATACGGGGTGAGTCATCAGGTGTTTTGTGTGGGTATGACGTGGATCATGACTTCCACTTTTAATTGGGAGGATTTTGTGGCTTGCCCTTCTTTGGCACAAGTTGATGACTGATTTCCTGCAAATTGCCAGTCACAATGGAATTGCTGTACCTAAACAACTTGTGAAAAGTGAACGAAAAGCCTTGATTGTGGACAAGTTGTTGGAACAGAAGGTGGTTAGCTCGTCTGTGTCCGGTGAGTCTGTTCTGCTGGAGCCTGAGCCAGGGTCAGTCCCAAGGCTGAGGGGGTGTCACACGATGCCAGTGTGGTCACTGGGCTGGACGTTAATGAAGACGGGCGGATTAAAGCCCCGTCCTCTCTCCCTCGCTATGATCCCCTCTCTTCCCCGTTCCCTGGAATCTCTGGGTCCAGAGATGAGGCTCGGCTCAAAGTCCGCCTGGCGCGTCTTGAGCTAGAGGCTCGAGAGAAGTTCCAGGCCAGACAGACAGCTTGAGCTGTAGTAAGGAAATTACAGATTGAGGCTCAAATTGTCAGCTCAGATTATGAGAAAGTGAACGCGGCTATTTTACAGGCCTATGAACTGGTGCCTGAGGCCTATTGGCAAAAGTTTAGGCAACATAAAAAGACCCCTGGCCAAACTTATGTGGAGTTTTATTTTCACTTTATTCTCTCCGGGAACTAATATTGTTGGAGTGTGGTAGTGTATTATACATTTCATATGTAATGTTCTTAATATAAGTTGTATGGAGAGTCAAACATCGAAAAAGAAATAGTGTGACTTACGTATTGTCTGGTTTTTAAATCTCAGCAAATCATTTCAGTAAAGTCCAGTTTAGCTCAATTTCATATAATCTATTGTGATCCGCTTAACATGCAGACAAAACTGAGATGATGTCACACTCATCTGAAAATGAAGATGCATTGATGCAGATGATGTGAACTTTGCCTCAAGTGTGTTAAAATAGCTTGAAGTTCTGAACTCTGTGTTGCATCACTTTATAAAGCAGTCGAGCTGATTTCAACATTGCAAGCAAGCAAGAAATATGGGCAGTGTAAATGCTGTGTTTACCCTAAGCTCTGTCTTTGTATTAAATAAAATCATTACTTGATGTTAAAGTCACAAGAAGACAATATATGTGTAGGCAGAGCTGTTTCTATGATATTTGAATATCTGTGTTGTGCAGTTTGCAGTCACTGGGGGCTTCATTTGGTTGACTTGAATTCTCACTGATAGGCGCTTTTAGAAATTCAACATATCAAGTTCTCTAGGAACTATTGTACCATTATTGTACTTTCCGGACTATAAGCTGCTACTTTTTTCACACTCTTTAAACCCTGCGGCTTCAACAATGACGAATTTTTGGATTTCTACAGATTAACGTGCTTCATGCCACCTATACATGGGTGATGCATTCAGGTGCATCACGTAACTCCGAACTTTCGTTTTTTCTTTTTAAATTTGGCGGGTGCGGCTCATATTCAGGTGCGCTCAACTGTCCCGAAATTACAGTTATTTACTAGTGACTCAAATTAAATTCAAGAACTAGTTTTACTAATATTTAAAGTGCTTAAAATACTGTAATCAGGTTTTAGGCCCAGTTTATACGACTTTTGTTGTGTTTTGGGTGTCAGTTAATACAACGGTGCTCAAAGCCACTGAAAAGATCGGCTCTCAAGGTGAAATTTCATGAGAAGGATCTGACTCGGTCTCCATGGAAACGGGAGAAAACGCAACTTTCTGGAAGCGATCGGGATCGTTTTTTTGGTGGCGGAAACGCCACTACTGGTCATGCACACCACAGCCGGAGTAACGAGTTCTGAACATGCTCAGCAGATGGACAATGAGAGCAATGTTTTGAAACGTTGTCGTGTAAACGAAAAGTTGGTAAAATACATACATACACACCAATAAATAAACAAACACAAGCATCCGAAAATATAACCTTCTCGCCCAACTTTAAGGAAACAAAATCAAAGAACAGTTTTTTTAAACATGTCACACCTTGCACGGTGGAAGTGGAAGTTTAAACTTGGAATTCCCACCTCATGGTGGAGTGTAACCCTCTATTATAACTTTCATTTACAAATGATCAACTTCAAATGTCCTCTCTACGTGAATGACAGGATATTCAGGGATTTAAAAGGGCAACCTTTCTAGAGTTTGATTCTTGCGATGAACTTCGGAGCACATCTGACGTTCTTCACATCTGTGGTTGTGTAAGCACGAGTGTGTGACTCGGCTGTTCATTCCGCCGTCTGTTTTGCCGTGTCGCCAGGGGCCGTGTCGTCGAGAGATGGAGGGCATCCTGAACAACCTCAAGATCAGCAACGTGCTCAACCCGAGAGGCTTCCGCATACCCAACTGTGACAGAAAGGGCTTCTACAAGAAAAAACAGGTGAGTGGCTCTCTCTGCTGTTTCATCTCCCCTTCTTTCTTCCTACTCACACCTGCGGACGTACAAACAGACCCACCGCATGCCCCAACACTTCCAAAGAATCCACAAAGGCTCATCCCAGCCACCCACACATGCACCCCCCCACCCCCCACACACACATTTTTTTTTTTTTTTTATTCTTTTATTTTTTTTCTTCAGCTCGGGTTGCCTTGACAGCCGCGTCAACACTATATTATCAGAATGGCTAATAACCATGTATTACTCCGGTAAATGCACTGCAGCCGTCTGACTCATGCCTCACAGGAAATGAAGTCGGTCAGGTGTGTTTGTGGGTGTGCGGTGTGGGAGAGTGTGGGGGGTAGGGATGTAAGAATGTGGTCTGGGAATGTGTGTGGCATGGTCCATGTGGCGGCAGGAGGGGGGGTGGGGGTGTATGTATGGCGCTTGTTTGATGGCGGTAGTTTTGGTGAGGGTGTGTGTAGGTGTGTGGGGTGCTGTTGGTAAGAGGAAAAAAAACTAAGAAAACAAACAGGCTGTCACTGGTTTAGTTTTTCTTGTCCGTGGTGCCGCAGACCGGGGCCACCCATGGCCTGCTCGCTCTCAGAGACGGGAAGGAGGCAGCCGGACTTTGTTGGCTTAAGTTCGGTGCAGCGAAGAAGTGAGACAGGAGAGGAAAGTGGGAGATGAAAGGAGGGAGAGGAGGGGGGGGGGGTGCATTGCCGGGACGCACAGCATGTCAAATAAATACCGCTATCCTCTTTCCCGAGACTCTTATCGGAGGGATTTCACCGAGCTATTGCTCGTTCTGAGAAACGCATGAGTCACTCCAAAAAAAAAAAAAAAAAACCCAGAAGCACCATGAGTCAGAGTCGGACTCGGGCCATAACGAACACGCACACACACACACACACACACACACACACACACACACACACACACACACACACACACACACACACACACACACTCCAAGTGTGGTTTTATTGTTAATTTGATTAAAATCAGACTGTTTCTTGTTCTTTTGCTGGATTGTGTCAACAGTTATCCGCCGGGAAAATAGTGTCAGTTCTTTCTCCTGAGAAGGCCCGGTGTGTGTGTGTGTGTGTGTGTGTGTGTGTGTGTGTGTGTGTGTGTGTGTGTGTGTGTGTGTGTGTGTGTGTGTGTGTGTGTGTGTGTGTGTGTGTGTGTGTGTGTGTGTGGCAGAGATTTATGACCGGAAACCCGGTGAAGAGGAGACCGTGTGAACCGTCTAGGGTGACAATACTGTGAAAAGGAGGGAGGTGGGGGGGGTGGGATGTGAGGATGCAGGGAGGGATGGCACGACTGAACAGAGGAAAAAGAAGTCCAACTTTGCACCTGATATGCAAGCTGTCGCAGATAAAGTGATAAACCAGCCAAGATCTTTTAATACCGAAACACTCACTCACTGCTGGAAGGCGGCTGGGTTTCGTCTTTCATACCAGGAATTAAACAGGGAGTTAGCGCCTTTTTTGACCATGTACTTCCGAGAACGATGGATCAGCAGGAACCAAAATAACAGCTGTAGCGGTCTTGTTTGTTTTTTCAGTGTGTGTGCGAATATAGGACGCGGGGAAAGACGTATGCGATTTCGTTATTGCACTTTCGACAAAGGGTTTCTGAACGTACTGTATGTCAGCCCATCTCAAGGAGAAACCCTTGTTAAGCTGCCTTATTTGTTTCATGTAAAACACATCATGTAGTTTTTACGCACTGCGATGACCTACTTCACCATAGCAAGATAATTGGTTTATCACAAAGTGCAGAACTAGCGCACACTAGTGTGTTTTATCAGTGTTTGACTGTGTTGCCGGTATAATTTTAACTTTTTGCTTTGCAAAAGGTGCAAAGAGAAAATCCCATTGTCATACAAAAAACTGTATTCTAAAGCCCAGGTGAAGCGTTTGAATGAAGTTTCTATCTGTACTCTGTGGAAAGGCAAATTCATTTGACGGGCGCGTTTCTGCAAAGAGTGAATTCAAAGTAAAACACACAGGATAGATGCCATCGATCAGCAGGACACCAGGCGAGGCAACGGCATCTCTGATTGTCCATTTGAGAGGGAGAGGCATCATTTCTCCACAACCTGTGTAGTTTGTGCTTTTAGAAGAAAGAAAAACAACTGATGGCCGTCACATGCAGCACAAAATCTCCTCCAAAACTGATTTGTTTTCAGAACTGTGTATTCACACACCAATTGGCTTTGGATTTCAAATTCAGTGACATCAACCGGATAAGTAACTGTCGTTCTGTAACTGTTATCCAGGACTGTGGGAATCAGCAGTCTCATCTGAAGAGCCCTCTAAGATCTAAATCTTTAATTCTTTGGGTTTTATGTGAACTGCATATAAATAGGTGATAAGACATGACAGGCAACACTTTTGGGCGATAGGTTGTGTCCAATAACTTGTAATTATATTGGCCGTCTCAATCAAAATGCAGTTAATATTTGTGTAAATATGTGCATTTTCTGTTTGAGAAATAAGTGAAGTGAGGCGCAGGCAGGGTCCGGGTAATTACTGAGGTTTGAGAAGGTTGAACGAGGGATCCACCGATACCGATACCGTTATCGGGACCGATACTGCACGGAGTACTCATACTTGTAAAAAGATTCCCGATACAACCCCGCGAGTATTACGCCTGCAGCTACGCAAGACAGCACGAGCGACGTTTCAGAGATTCTTTAATATTAATGAGAAAAACAAAGCGTGTGTCTGTGCTGATCTCTGGCTGCAGCCGTTACCTGCAGATCCACCTGTTGCTTTTTCTCTGTGCACATTGGAGCAATTGAACCGCAGCACAGGACCTAAAGCCGTTTTCCTGCTCCTGATGACTCGAGACTCGAGTCTTTGGCCCCTCTATAGTGGCTCCGCGAACCCTTTCACAAAATCCTTCCTGAAGAAACATTTGATCTTGTTTTTGTTTTATTTATGCACACACGGTGATTTTCAGAATAATTTTCAGCTCTTGTCTAAAAAGGGCTTTCAAAAAAAAAAAAAAGAAAAAAGGCAAAACTATAATGGGGGTAAATAGCTAAAAAAACACTGGAAATGGGGGGAGGGCTGCTAAAATAGCTTTAAAACACCTAAAATGACTCGGATTTCTAACAGAGTAAAGCTTAAAAATGGGGGGAGAAAACACAAAAATGCTTAGAAAATAGCCAAAATGGTTAAAACGGATAATAATGTCAAAATTGTCATAATGTCATGACACGTTTCCCATCCTACATTGGAGTTGAAAACTCATAAATGCAATGTAAGATACAGTTTAAATTCATATATCAAAACTTTACACGCTGCATTCGCCTCATTTTAGACGTTTTGCGGCTCCAGTGAAATATTGATTTGGTGGAAAATTCCGAATCGTTTGGTCAGAAAGGTTGCGGATGCCGGATCTAGAGAAAGCGTGAACACCTGAAACTTCATGGTGACATAAAGCAACAACAGTAATAATCACATTTTAAGTGTTGTTTCAGAGTCTGGCCCTGTGATGTGAACATTAAAGCTTCAGTGCAAAACCAACGGGCGTACTGATGATTATCAAGTCAATGCAGTAAATTACAAAAGCACAACTGACGTTTTTATAATCCACATGCCTAACTTTATACTTTCTATGAATTCAAGTTGAGGCCATCAACAGATCGGCCTTAAAAGAAAAAAGTTGCGAGCGTGTCCGTGCGGCTTTCCGTGTACGTTGGTGGTAACACGAGAGAGAAGCCGAGCCGTGTATCCCCACCTCAGCTACAGTCCAGGGGAACCTATTTTTAGTGGCAGTTATATGAATTGGCTCAGTATATCAGTTCGGGCCGTGTATTCCTAACACTGACCCACTCATTACACCCCTCAACGTCTCACTCTCTCTCTCTCACTCGATCTCTTATTCATCATTTCACGCACCCATCATCGCCCCCATTGTGCCCTGCCTACAGTCACCCAGCCGGCTTTTGTTCAGCCTGCCCGCTCCATAATTCGGTCCATCCTGCCCTTTCCGCCCACCTGTCTTTTCCTTCCTTGTTTGGCGAGGAATTGCCCCGCAGAGGGTTTGTGAATGGGACAGCAGCGTCTGCCCTTCTCTGTGCGCTCTTTTAGTGTGTGCGCTGCTGCGAGGAGGAGGAGGAGGAGGAGGAGGAGGAAGCCGTGGGTTCAGGATGTGAGCCAGGTGCCTGCGTACCCTCCTGCCTCCTCCCTCACTGGGTCCTGACGGTGCCAGTCCCATAAGGGCTGACTTATTGAGCGTGACTCAGAAGGTTCTGTGGAAACGTACACACCGACCACAATGGCTTTATAATGACTGGCCAACCTTCTGGGACCCAGACAGCTATTTTCACTCTGTCTCTCTCTCTCTCTCTCTCTCTCTCTCTCGCTGGTCCTCTTCCCTCCCTGGATTTCTAATCCCTCTTTCCTTCCTTCTCACCCGGGGCCACTTCTTTTGCAGTGGCTGTTGCGTAATATATAGGGCAGAGTGATTGTGCCAGCACAGCACCTGAACAATCTTCTAAATGCAGGAAAAGGTGGACGTCTTCAAGCTATGATTCTATCTATAGCACCTGTCTTCTTCCTGGCAGAGCCTCTCTGGAGTGTCTTTAAGCATCCATTTAAATCTATTCTAAGTTTAAAAAAAAAAAAAGATTATTTCTACCATCTTAATTTGATAGAGGAATACATTTTCAGTCAAATTACACAACTTTGCAAAACACAATGAATATTTTCCTTTAAATTTCTTACTATTAAAATACAGAATGCATGAATTTGGTGGCACAAATTCATTGTTTGGGATTAGAGGATCTATCGTCACTCCTGAAAATACATTTTAGGATTTATTTTAACTGAAGCAGTAAACAGACTTTGCGTGTTTTCCCGGTGTTTTTGTTGGGTGTGTTTTTGTGTGAGCACAGTGATGGCCTGGCTACCTGTCTGCATTGTTTCCCTGTGGCGTCGGAATCCGGATTCATTGTTGAGAAGGACAGTGAATAGAAACTACTTACAAATAAAGCGTCTGCATATACGCTCCAAAAAATAATATGTTACTGAATCCCATTTAATCATGTTATCTGAACAACATGCATTAGAATGAACCATTTAATTAAGAGAAACTCAACATGCTCGTGTTAATCAAACATATTTCTTATAAGTAAACTAAACAACTGCCTAGTTGATTTTTTTTGTTGTGTAGATTTGTGTCCATTTTCCAAGTTACAGTACATAAACACGTCATTTCAACATTTTAGAAACTCTCACATAGAAATATTGTATATTTGGTAGTTTGACGTAACAAGAATTGGACTCAGTTACCCTGATGATAGTGGAGAATTGACCATTTTCACACTTGTACTCTTCTTCCTTTCGTATCTGATGTTCTGTCTTCAGTCCTTCTCCATCAATCCAACGAGATCCTGTCGAGTCCAAAGCTGGGTGAACTCTGTGAAGAAACAGTTTGGCTCCTAATTTAAAGTTTGTTAGTCTAATTCACTTTGACTCTCATTAAATAATTGATCTTTTTCTTTTTTCTTTTCATCTGACAACCTACTGCTACTCCCACTGTACTGATGCATCTTCTTTCACATGAATCCATAAACATGAGCCCCTTTACACACACACACACACACACACACACACACACACACACACACACACACACACACACACACACACACACACACACACACACACGCACACACTGGATTCTATTAGCCTGTGTTTGTCCTGTGGTCACACCAGGCTCTTTTTAATGTCCGTGAAGCCCAGCGACGCTGCTATTAGCTGTAAAGGCCGGCATCACAAGAGCACACATTCATACACACAACACACGCCTCATAAAGGCCGCATTATGAATGTGCAAGCTGGATGACATGTTTGTTTTTTTTATTTAAGTCATGGCCATACAGACCGTGCAGGACCAGACCTAAGGCTCGAGGTCTGGGTTGACCCTGGGTTAAAAGAGTTCAGGTGGCTGGATTTATGGGGCTTACTGAAGAGGTATTCCTTTAGAAATCTCAATCTCAATCCACTCCCATCACGGATGTCGAATTACTGTAGTACCAGTGAAAGTTACCTTCCAAAGTGTGAAAACGTTTGATGAAACTGTTATGGGCTCTGCTGTGCTTGCCCTTCATTTGTTGAAGCGTCAAAGAAGCCTGAAAAACAAACTGGTGCAGTTTGATTGAAATCTGAAAGCAGTTTAATGGATCAATTAAACTCAACACATTATGTTTGATCTTGTCAGTGAGTGAACGGAGGAATTATTTCTCTTCGTGACATTTTAAGCTCTTTAAGCTGCCAGCTGATGCAAATATCTAAACAGTGATTTCAGAAGTGATTTTAATCCAGCACCTGTCTTCGAGGTGGGAGTTTGCACATTTCTTTAGTTGAATAGCAATAATGGGAATAATAACTCATAAGTTAATCAGTTGATGTAACGCATCTGGTTTTGGCATTAAATCAGTCATATTATCCAACTTTTCAACACTTTCACATGGTCTCATTGGTCCAAAAACATTGTGTTCAAAGTTTATTGCTTCTCCTTGATTTTCCTCCATTTGAATATTGGATCATAGGAGCTGCATTCAGAATCTGCTGTGTCTGTGTGAGCTGGACTGGCTCCGCCCACACATGCCCATCTTGGGAAGAGGAGGAAGTACTTTCTCTCGTGGTGATAAACACATTAAGTGCAGATATATTCCCTTCTTTCTTGAGTCTGTTTGCTCAGGTAGAATGAATCATGATAAATATAGATCCAAACTGAATTATATTTAATCGCAATTAATCTAAATTCATCCACAGCAAAACTGTGATTAATCTGACTGCAATTGTTGTTGTTTTTTCATTTGACAGCACTAGTTTTTATACTTTCCCTCCACAACACTGAAAAATGCCAAAATTTCATAAGTGGGAGGCAAATAGAGCTCATGAAACTTTAGTATTAGTGTCAGCTTCAATTTCTAAAAGCTGCCTGCATGTTGGGATCTCATCTCAGCCGTCTCTTCTCCTATTTAGTTCATAAATCCTCCAAACAGATCTAGAGCATCTTCCTCGCTCTCACTGAACTCAATGAGTGATTTATCTATTCGATGCCAATGTGTGACAGCAACACTACAATGATACAGCTAATTAAAGGAGACAGCCTTTGTTTACCAAGTAACTATTTACGTTTTTTGAGTAACTAGGAAAGTCATCTTCTCTTCTAACTGGAGCCAAGGAAGACTTGTCAGTCACATGCACAACGCTGTTGCCAGACAAGAATCTTCAATGAATGCATGTAATGTTACTGCTTCTAAAATCGATACTGGAAGTGACTTTCAACAATCTGATCGATGTTCAGATGTATTTTTCCTTGTTCTACATCCTATGTGTGTGTGTGTGTGTGTGCGTGCGTGCGTGTGTGTGTGTGTGTGTGTGTTTGTGCGTGCCTGTGTGTGTGTGCGCGCGGACTGAAGCAGTAAAGAAAGGATCGCTTGAGATGACTGCTAATAGTTCACAGATGAAAGAGAGACTGAGCGGAAATTCAAAGGTAGCCAAGCAACAGGGGAATGCACACATGCACATTTTGCTCTTCCTCTCCCTTCCGCCTCTTTTCAACCCCGCCATGTGCACGCTCACACACACACACACACACACACACACACACACACACACACACACACACACACACACACACACACACACACACACACACACACACACACACACACACACACACCAGACACATGCCGGACTCTATCATCATTAACCAAAGCACAGGAACACAATGTTAAGCTCCTGTCCACAGTTTCGTCCGCTGGGTTTCGGGTTAAAATAGAAACTGTCTGCAGACGATGGCAGAGTGAGGTTTTGGGGGGGGGGTGCTCTAGGTCATAACAAAACTGACTGAGCCAAAAAAGCATCCCTGGATGATGTTAGCGTGTGGGAACGGCGTGTGTTGGGCTGCCTGCTTGTCCCCAGACTGC
The DNA here is from genome assembly GCF_963383615.2 of Lipophrys pholis. NCBI lineage: Eukaryota > Metazoa > Chordata > Actinopteri > Blenniiformes > Blenniidae > Lipophrys > Lipophrys pholis. Next base: position 3,290,336 of record NC_137640.1, on the reverse strand, counting down.
TGCGGTAGTTGTTGGTGAGGTATTTTAATGGGCCTCTGTCTCTATAAAGATGCCTTTGATCATGCACTCAGGATGCACGTGGATGTCGATTGCGTCGGAAACAGACACCTGGTCGCACACTAGAGCCTGTCTGTCTGCTGGCTGTGCCGTCGCCAAGCACCGGGAGAGTTTTGTTTGGGCTTTGTTGGATATTCAAGGGCCAATTTTCATCTTTAATTTGAGTTTCGTTTACATCCACATCTGACAAGATGTATAGAAATTACAGCCTTTTGTTCGACCATATCTCGAGGCGAGGGGCGGGCTGGCAGGTCTTCATTCCTCAATCTCAGAGAGCACAGGGCGTGTTCGCACTCTGCAGGGTGTGTTCGGTTAAAACAAACTCTTGTGTCATCTCTCTGTTGGGGAAGTTTATTTGTGTTGCCATTAAACCCGTTGAGAAGACAATCTCGGTCCATTTCCAAACACTCTGGTTAGTTGAAGTGTAAACACAAGACAAAGCCGAAACCAGCCAATCAGAGGACGTAATGGGACGAGACGCCACATGATACAACTCGACTGAGGTCGAAGCTTCGGTGACCTCGTGGTGACATCACACGCACATATTGACCTGACGCTGTGGTTGAGGTGCTGGTGATTCAGCCTGTGTGTGTTTCCTCCCCGCCTCTCTCACACTTATGGGTGAAAACGTCATGTACTGAAGCTGAAATGTCCGAATACACGCTTAATTTCACCTCTCGCAGTTTTTTTAGAAATTAAAAATTTTTTCCCATTTCGTTACGGCACAATACGACGCAACACGTTATGACACGGCACAATGTGCCACAAGGCCACACAACATGGAGCGACACGTTACCAACTGACTCAACGTGACATGACGCAATACAGCATGTCACAAAATCATACAGTACAACACAAAACTTACATAAAAAAGAAAATCACATCATAACTTCAGACAACACAATGGAGCACATCAAGTCACAATAGAGCTCATTACAGCACGATATCGTCATTACATGATACAATACAACACATTATGACATGAGACAATACTCATATGGCTCTTATCGAACAATATTATAATAATAATAATAATAAATTTTATTTTTAATGCACTTTATATTTAAACAATCCCAAAGTGCTGCAGGAAAAATGTATAATGTAAGTTATAAAAAAAACAAAAAACTGTTAGAATTGTAGGGATTGTTGGGTTCTAAAGAAACACATAAGGAGGCTTTTTTACAAAGGTTGTTTTTTTATATTATTATTTTTTTAAACATCTTTAGTTTATGGGGCCCTCAGGTGGTCACAGCAAGGGCATTCCGGAGTCTTGGGAGAGCTGAGATATGATTGATATGATCAAATATGGCATAAAACAACATGTTACGACTGCGTTTGACACAAAACAGTGCAGTATTGTGTCGGAGCAGCCGTCGGTAATTATGTGTGTGTGAAGGGATCATGTAAAGTGCTTTAAAAAAAAAAAGTTATATAAGTAAATTCTGTTAAAGTTTAATATATCTCATAAAAATGTCCAGTACCGCGTTTTAGTCAGACGTTAGAAGAGTCAGGCTAAATGAAAACAACCAAAGAGAAAAGCAACCGCCAGTCGTGACTCATTTCTACGGTCACCAATGTCTGCTTAACTCATCTGCTTTTTAATTTCCACGATGCCGCGGCGCACGTGTTGAAACCCGTTAATCCACTCAGCGTAATGGAGATGTAAAGTAAAGTGTTTAAGCTTTGCAATTTGTAAGGCTAATTACACAACACTAATTACTTGAAAATGGTGCGTTTAAGGACACGGAGGGGTTCAGCCGGAGAGAGCGGCGACATCACAGGACTGGTGAATAACTTCACCCGCACAATGAGGAACAATATTATGTTTTATTTTCATGTCTGTTTTGTTTTTTTAACTGAGTTCCGAGCATGTCTCTGTTTAATCAGGATGCATTCAAGGATGTAGAAAACAGGCTTTCTCATGAATATTATGCAGCTGAGATTCACACGTGTTGGTTATTTTGGCCAAATTAGGTTAAATTAGTTGTGAAATGCAGGATGCGGTTACTTTTTGGGACAGAAAAGTGCGGAATCTGTCTGGTTTTTTTTCCCCCTGTAAATTGTTGTAATCAATGTATTTTTTTTAAAAAGTATGACATTTTCAAACCTCTTCATTTAGCTTTGTTACGTTCCTACCGGCTATTGCTGCTCCGGCGCCAATGAAGCGCCGTCTGTCCCTGACGACTGAGGAAGTTGACCTGGGGAGCGCCATGTTCACGTGGCTGCCGACTGGTGTTCCCCTCGGTCCTTTATGCAATTCGCCTCAACCACATTTTCCTTCCCTGCGCCATCGCTTCCAGCTTTCTTGAGTGCGTCACTCACTCTGATGCATACGTTTTTCTGTATTTAATGTGGCGCTGTTGCACAGAGTGATTGAAGCCTCGTTCTACGAGGTGCTTAATAAACACACCATATACATCACTGTTCCTCCGAATTGCCTGTTTATGATGTTATCGGAGGAAATTCAAGTGCTTTGAATCTGGATTTGGTTCCAGGTTTGGTCGAGGTACAAGTCACACAGTTCATCGGATTGCAAGAGCCTTTATAGCTTCCTCAGTAGGAAGGCTGTGCTAAACAAAGGCACGAAACCTTAAAACGACAACTTAATCACCAGACACATTTGGACCAGCAGAGTTTAGCCCGATGTTGCTCAGTAGTTTAACTGCCCAGTGAATCCTGGAGGATTTTACTTTGAGCCATGCTACATGCTACATGCTAATGAGTTTCCGGGCTCCCACAGCAGGGATGCTACATGCTAAACATGACTAAAGTATGATTGATACACTCATTAACAGCGAGCTGGAGCGTGTAGCGGCACACAGCGAGCTCGGTCTACCATCTAGAGCAGGGGTGTCAAACTCATTTTCACCGAGGGCCACATCAGCATTATGGCTGCTCTCAAAGGGCCACATGTAACTGCAAGACAGTATAAATGTAACCAAATATAATGTAAGATAAACGTAACTACTCCTTAATTTTGAATAACTTACTATCACTTATTCATATTACAAATATTCCATATGCATTTGCATAGATGTAATGAAATATGTTTGTTAGTTGCTCTGTGAGGCTAACTTCGGCAGACTTCGCTCGGTGTCAAAACGCCAACGTATATTGTTGTGCTTGACAACCGACACACCTCATAACACAAAAGACATACCGGTTTTTCTCCTTGTTTTTTCTCCATGTATAACTCCTTCCCATCGTTCATGAATCAGCCTTCCATCTGCATCAATCTTTCTCTTCCTGAACATTTTGGGATCGTTTGTATTTCTCAATTCTACTTGTTAGAAATTGCATTGACGTGGGGTTTAGCTAATCCGGATATGCACAAGTGCAGAACTCCTTCCGTGTCAACAAAGGCACATGAAATTAGCATATTTTATAGAACGTTTGAACCTGCGCTCATGTGTTCCCAATAGACGAGCACCCCAAGGCTTGCACTCACACACTGCTCATCTATTGGGAACAATACGGTATTTACTCTAAGACAATCAGACCTTTCAGCTCTTGTGGGCCAAATGAAATAACGTGGTGGGCCACATTTGGCCCGCGGGCCTTGAGTTTGACACATGATCTACAGTCTCCAGCACGCATCGCGCAGTGTGTACATAGATAGATGCTATGCAGTGCTGTAGGCGTACTGGAGACTGTAAGGCCCAAAAAGTGCAAGGGCGGTACGGAGCGGTACGGAGCGGTACGGAGCGGTACGGAGCGGTACGGAGCGGTACGGAGCGGTACGGAGCAGTACGGAGCGATACGGAGCGGTAAGGCAAAGCGTACCCAGAGCCAAATCTGGTGCGCGTTTCCACTGCAGACAGTACGGTTAAAAAGTAGGTGGGGTTTAGAACTCCGCAGATATGTGACGTTGTAACAGTAACCTCAGCCGGTGGATCTGGACCGTATGAATCCTCTGTTGTTGTTTACATCCTCCCCTTTGCACTAGTTGTTTTGTTAACTTTTTGTTGCAGCCATAGAGCTGCTGCTACAACTTCCGTGTTGGTTCCAAGAGAGCGAACGGCCCCGGCGATGTTGCCACGGTGAAGTGACACCAGAGCGCACGCTGGAAGCTCAAAGCAGGACGTGACGTGACTCGGGACTCAGCAGTCCACCGGAGCTACTCCCAGCTGGCCGACGGACGTCCGCGGCCGCCGCCGAGCTCCCAGCTCCGATCCCGGTTCGGTTACGGCCGTAGCGCCTGCGCCTGTGCCTGCGCCTGCGCCTGCGCCTGCGCCCGAGTCCCAGTCTCGCTCCCTGCTT